>NW_026931481.1:0-48727 GCF_032062105.1 Saccostrea cuccullata
GTGGCCTGTAGGACCAAGCTTTCCTTCTCTGTTTCCTTTTTATCTGTTGCCTGTAGGACTAAGTTTACCTTCTCTTTCTACTCTTCTGTTAGTGGACAAATAGAAGCCAAGATTTCTAAAGGAGGGACTACAGTCAAAAGAAACAGAGACAGAGGTATGGGATTCTACGCAGGTTTGCAATTTCATTCAAAATTATTCTACATGTTGCTGAGTTTAGTTCTGCTTTGTTCATTTGCTTTTTACAAGAAGATTTTTAATCCAGAATTGACCTTTCTACTGCTTTTGGTCAAAAGTGTATGTGATATAATTCTATACATGTACATGTTTTTCAATTAAAGAAAATTGGTCATTTCTTTAAAGTTGTAATGATTTGATAAAAGAATTAAGTGTTGATCTTTTAGTGTTTTTTTCTAAATGTTAATTCTGCCATGTAAAATATGATTAACTTTATGTATTTACTAGTGATATCTAGGAATCTAATATATATAGAATGAAACTGTGTAAGAACATAATCAGGTCTGATTTAAAATTTCGTGTAAGTTAAGAACAAACATGTATGTATATATACACTGAACCAAACTTTTATGTGCTCACTTAACATTTTTTAGTTATTATAGTGGAAGTCGGAATTAAAACAAGATGTTGGTTCACTGTAATGATGTTAAATATATTATACAAGTATAGTACTAGGTACCATGTACTATATACCAGATTCTGCAAAATAATATCACATACATTTACTAAATTTGATATCACATATAACAGAAGAATCTATATCAGATAATGATTATATATTAATGAGATCAAAAAATAATAAATATTGACACAGGTCAATGAGTTATATCTGTTGACTTTTTATGTTTAAATACAAATGATATTCTCTTTACATATTCACTTCATAATAGTGGATAATAACTAGTCACAGTAATACACATGTGCATGTAGCTACCTACCAAACTATGGGAATATGAATCCATCTCTATTTCTAATACAGTACATATGTGTACGAGGGTTGTTCCAAAAGTTCGTGGAATTTCTTCATATTTTATTTATTTATAAGTGAAGTTGGCTGAAAGTTACAAAATAGATATAGACACTTGTTGAATATTTTAGAATAGAAAATATTTGACATATTTGTGATAGTAATTCTATGGCAGTTGCCATAGAAACTGATGTTTGGAACTGCGGGGGAGGCATCAACGCGTTTATTGTAATTTTAATTCTTTAAAATTGAAATGAGAATAAAACCGCCCTATGTGTTATAGAAAACGAAAATTATGTCATTATTACGATTGCTTGATCTTTTATAAAACTCTGTGTGAGAGTTTTACCGATCTAACAGGATATTTAGTTCTTTAGTTGATAATTTATTATTCATCCTTAGGTTGTTAGACGACGTCAAATTTCGGTCAAGTCATAAGTGTTGTGAAAATCCCGGGATCAGTTTATTTTAAATACGTATACTATTGACATAGACAGGGGAATGCATTCA
This sequence comes from Saccostrea cuccullata, assembly GCF_032062105.1. NCBI lineage: Eukaryota > Metazoa > Mollusca > Bivalvia > Ostreida > Ostreidae > Saccostrea > Saccostrea cuccullata. Next base: position 1,493 of record NW_026931481.1, read on the forward strand.
GCTGGTTTTCCAGTAGCGTAAGAAATTGAGGAAAAAGAGAACTTCCAATGACGTTGATTAAAGGTGTGGCCACCTTTTTGAGACTCGGTTTTAAGTGTTTATCCCCCCTATACAAATTAAAAGCGTTTATAGACGTTGTCGGCTGACGAACTGTTCATGATCTTGCTACTGAAACCGGAAAAAAATATAGAAAGATGGGGTGTATTTTGAAATATGATTGAATAATGAAGATAAGTTGGTGCGAGAGGATACCCAGGCTTTTCGTGAGAAAAAGAAATTGGAAAAGGGAAGCATTTTGTAGAATTACGTGTTCAAATTTGACATTAGCGTGAAATGCTTCTATAACGTGTCATGACAGACCTAACTTGACGTTACGTCGAAGTCTCCCCCGGGTTTCACAAATATCTATTTTTAGAAAGCTGGTGTGACTTTATTGGTGATTGGAACGTAGAGAAATTTTCCAGTATTGTTGCATTATGACTTTATTATAAATATGCCTTCTAATTGCTTTTATCAAATCACGATAAAATTTTAGAAAGAATTCCACGAACCTTTCGATCAACCCTTGTAAATGTCAAATGTTTTATCTACAATTCATAAATAACATTCATACACTATATATCCTTCGTGTCATAAAATACATTCATTACAAAATTTTAAATCAACTAGTTCATCAGCGTTCTGATTCCATTGTTCATGTGTCCCTGTGTGATTCTATGTGATCTGATGCCATTGTTTTTGTGTTCCTGTGTAATCCCTTGTATTCTGATGCCAGATTGGCTAGCTGCAACAGACCTCTCAATTAATCTGGAATCATCCGGTAGAAATTAGAGTCCAAGACTTTTCTTTCCTACTGATTTTCTTTTCCCCACTGACTTCCTTCGCTTGGGCTTTAACAAGGCCATACCACCATGACTTTAATTCAAACCATCTTGTCATCTTGAATTTGATAATAAATGAAAACCACGACTTTTATTCTGATTGAAGACAAAAGATTAACAGTGTTGCAAAATAATTATTCTGCGTAAACATAAAAGACATAGAATAAGTTATAAAAAATTTTCCGTCTTTTTCTTGATCGAGTAATCTAGTAAGCACTGACCACATATAAAAGAACTAGTTCATATAGCATTTAATGTATAACTATTTAAGTGTTCATGCCAATAATGATAAATCAAATTTAATTCATTGACTATATGTCAAAGGCAGCATTCAAAACTGGACAATTTTGCTGTCGTCTGCAGAGCAGAGCGACACTTCTCTATAAATGAACTTGTACCTAAATTATAGGACAAAGTTTAATTTGCAATTATACAACGTTTTTTTTTAAATATTTAAAAGGTAACTGTCAAACCTATCGATGCCATCAATAACCTGAAGGGTATTTAAATCACATGATCTGAATATACGTCAGAATCCAAACACCCATACCATGAAGAAGACTGTTGTACGTTGGTTAAGAAGGCAAACTTGAAATATAAAAGGTAAGTAAATATAACTATCGCATGGCTGTCGAATTTTGTTTTATTCAGCAGTTGTTCCTCTTTAGAGTTTTAAATTTTACATTAATATGTTTTTCCTTTAAACTTTTCATAATCAATAAATGCATTTACGTACTAAATGAAAAGCAGAAAGGGTTGTCTGTATTATATATATCCCTTCTTTTCATTCATTAAAAAACTTCCACTTTAAATTTAGAGATTTGTACAATCTAAAGGAGCCCTATGATTCCTTCTTTGAATAAAAATGATACACATTATTTCAGAAATACCTTAATCATGTGACTGAGACACCTATAATGGACCCCCGTTACTGTGCCCAAGATATACTCCTCTGTGACCTGTGTCAAACAAATGCATTACAGAGTCATTGTGAATTCTGTGGAGACAATCTCTGTGTACTCTGTGTTGGAAAACATCTCTCCTTGCCATTTAGCAAACACAGTGTTGTACCATACAGTTATATAGCTTCTAGTCTAGACCTTGACTACGAAAACTGTTTAATCCACACCCAGAAACATTGTGAACTTTACTGTGAGAAATGTGACACTCCTATCTGTTCTACCTGCATCTCCTCTGGGAAACACAAAGAACATGATATATCTGATGAAGTTCAAAACCGGAGTTCCAAATCAAACGGTTTAGAAAAAGAGTTAAAAGAACTAAAATACAAAATCAATCCTGTATATGAAGATATAGAATCCGATTTAAAATCGGAGAAAATTAACTTAGAAAAACATTACGAGAAACTGACAACAGCTGTAACCAAACGAGGAGAAGAATGGCACAGAGAAATTGACATCATTGTCAAAAATAACAAATCAGAAATCCATGAGATGAAAACAAAACACTTGGCAGTTCTAAATAAAGAGGAAAATGATATCCAACAGATTACTTCTGATATAAAACAGAGTATTCTTGATCTGAAGACAATTATGGACTCCAGTGATGTATCCTTAACACCTGCATACAAATCCAGGAATGCAAAATTTAGACATTTACCTCCTAAAGTCAAAGTTTCATTACCAAGTTTCTCTCCTCATCAGATCAACAAAGAAAAACTCAATCAAATGTTTGGGACTCTATCAGCATTATCCATTATAACAGAAGAACGTGGCTACACAATGAGGACATCAGAAGCTGTATCCTGTCCTCCGGTCAAACCTGTGGTTGATAAACCGGAGCTCATCGCCACGATAAACACTGAGGATAATGATCTAATGAATATTACCATGCTAAATGATGAAGAAATTTGGACAAGTGGGACTGAGAAAATTATAAAACTCTATAACCTCCAGGGCAAACTACTGAAATCGATCCATACCAAGTCGGGGAGTATTCCAAGCGACATAGCAGTGACAAGGAGTGGAGATCTAGTTTATACTGATCCTCGTACAAGAACTGTAAACATGGTGAAGAATAAACAGATACAGGAAGTGATCAGACTACAGGGGTGGAAACCTAACAATGTCTGTAATACCTCCTCTGGTGACCTCCTGGTTATCATGGTCAGTGACGATGAACAGTCAAAAGTTGTCCGTTACTCTGGCTCCTCAGAGAAACAAACTATTCAGTTTTATAGTAAAGGTGCTCTGTACTCATATAACTATGATGATCTTAAGTACATCTGTGAGAACAGGAACCTGGATATCTGTGTTGCTGATAGTGGAGCCCATGCTATAATAGTAGTTAACCAGGCAGGAGAATTCCGATTTAGATACACTGGTCATCCCACTAGTACATGGATAACATTTAATCCAGCCGGCATCACAACAGACAGTCAGGGTCAGATCTTGACAGTAGACTGTTACAACAAATGTATCCACATCCTAGATCAGGATGGACAGTTCCTCCGTTTCATTGATAACTGTGATCTAAAGCTTCCACATGGTTTATGTGTTGATACAAGAGACAACCTCTTCGTAGCTGAGTTGGAAGTTGGTAAAATGAAGAAGATCAAATATATGTAATACGTCTATCATAATCATGCAATGAATACGCAGCTAGTTGAAGGCCACCCATAGGAAATATGCCTTAAAATATTCCGAGAAAAACAATATAATGTTGTTATTTTTTTTTATCACGAGTTTTAATTTAATGGGAATTTTAATTATGCATACATGTATGTATGTATGGGGTCTCAACCAAGTTCGGCCAAAGCGATTAAAATTAGACAAAATATGTACGGATACAGAGATCGTAAAAGTTCAACGATATACAGATAATTTTTCACTATAAGTTGATTGTGTTTTCTTAAAGACAAATTCCTTCACCAGAAAAGTAGTTAGGAGCAATTTCCTCATGCCCCGAGAATTATATAAAATTTAGCCGTCTTTTGATAAACTTCATGGAATTACACTATACGCGCACACTCTTCGAAATAGTAAGGACAATAGCTTCATGTGTATAAAATATAATTCACAGTTTAGCGGATATCGTTGAATTTTTGAGTTTTTAAATGGGTTGTGCCTGTGATTGTAGTACGTTTATGAATAAAAGTACATGCCTGTGGCTTTATAAGTGACGTACTAGTTATCATTTTAATAAGACTGTGAAATATTGAGTAATGCATTCAAATATTTGACTCAATTGTACTCAAATCACGCTTATTTCGTTTTGATTTTTAAATTAAGAAGCAATAATAGCTTGATCTGCGTCTAAAGTACAGAGAAAATGCGTGTCAAACTATTCTATGATGTCATCTCTGTCAGTATAGCGAGATCAAGTTGGTTTTGATTTTACATTCATATTGTGTTACAATGGCAAGATAAGTTACACAATAATCATGTTAATTTATGTTTACAATAACTAGTAGAAATCACAGTATATGAGTGTATGAAAAAGAAAACTATTTTTTATTTGCGGAGATTTATTTGTACAGTTTCACCGTGACGTCCAGATCGATTTCCCAAAGCACTGCATAGACTGATACAACGTTGGGCATCCTTGATTTAGCACGTGAAGTCAGACCATGCCATAAAATTTTATACAATATTGTATACAAACATTTTCTTTGGAAATGCATTGTTAATGAAATAAAATGTGTTTTTCAATTTTGTTAATTTTGTTGACAAAAAAATCTAAACTTTGTAAAATTAGGGTCTCTACGTGTCTTCCTTATTCAGAGGATTAAAATCAAACAATATGTACAATACTGGAGGATGACTAGCAGTTTTTCCGTTACATCGATAACTATAATCTACAGAGGCCATGGGGTTTATGTGTAGACACCAGAGACAACCTCTTTGTGATGTGTCACGAAGATAAATTGAACAAAATCAAAGATATGTTGGAGATTAAATAAGTAATCAGACTTATATCCCATTGAAAATGATATAGACATGTGGTATAACTTCATTTACATACATTTTAAGTGCAGATTTTCACTGGCAACTCTCTGTAAAACACGAATGTGATATGTAATTTATTATACATTAGATAAAAATACTAACGCACCACCAAATAAAATTAATCTTACTTTTGAATTTCTTATAAAATAATGGTACTTAAAAAAATATAGCATTTCAAAATGTGTTAACTGATAAATAACTTCAATGTTAACTTTAGGCATAACCATTTTATTGAAAAATCGTTCCTATATTTTTGAAGGAATAAATTTCTATTTTTCGAGGTGACGTAAGTCAGCCTCGTTAGCTGTTCTAAAGCTTTATTTAATGGCGGAACCCTGCGATCACTACCATTTGCACTTTCTTATTGATCTTTGCCCTTTGGGACAATTCAGTACTCTTGTTGTCAAAATATTATACCTTAGAAGGCAAGGATTTAATCAGAGACACGTTGCTAATATGTAAACAACAGCACTTGCAAGATTGATTGGAAATATTAAAACGTTCATTATTACCAGTTCTCTAAGAAATATAGTCCTCTGATTAAGCATGTATTGAAATCAGAATTTCAGTCACAAAACCTGATCTACAATGTATTTAATGCAATTTCCAAGCAATAAGTAGTGTTTTATGGATTTACAAATACTAACTGCAAATTCCTGGGAGGGAATAAGATATGAAGTATCCATACGCTCCGAACTATTTTAGCGAGTGTAAAATGTAAACAACTGGCTACAGCAGAGATCGTGACCTACATGTATGTGTATTAAACTGTCAATGTTTATGGCTGTCAAACACAAAAAGCTAGGGTACCGATTATCTTCAAGAAGCACTTAAATATATTCTTGTATGTAACGTTTCATAAAATGTTTTTAAAGTATGTATACAATATTTGCAAGTCTAAAGTAATTGAAACACCTTTCATATAAGTTTCAAAAGCTTCCAATATATTCGTACTTTGTTTTAAAATGATAAAGGAAAAAGAAACACATAAGAACATAACATGCGAATTCTTTTGAATCTGTGGCCGAAAATTATGAAAATAGGGCAGATGCGTATTTTGGTTACTTTGTACTAAAATCGCTGGTCAAAACAACTCAAACCAAGAAATATATGGCGTCACGTAGGGGAAGTGATAAAAAGTCAAAAACACGTGCATGTTGATGTTGATAATTTTGTGATCACCTTTTATAGTGCCATACTATGCATTAGAGTTATACACATCAATTTGCATATTTGCTGTCAGTATAAATTTCTTGCAATCATGGTATGGCTGACGGAAGTTACATTGGGTCAAGTAATTGAATTCAATATTGCATAAGTGAGTAAAAAGACAAAAACATGTTGCTGTGCAGATTGTTTTGAATTTTTCAACCAAAAAAATTCTTTCGGTTGTCAGAGAGTTAACTTAAAAGGTTTTCGACCAACTATGACGGTTACGTTGGCGCGTAACAACGTCATATCAAGACAGGGCTTTTCATCATGCCATCCCGGGTATTGTCAAGGTATTATATCCGAAACCGATATTTATACATTAGACTATCATACCCACTTTTTCTCCCTATAAATGACAGAAACTGTCTACTTTATTTGGTCCGCGATCTTGGCATCTTTACGTCGTTTTTACTCTCACACACGCACGTATGCGTCGTATACGTTATGTTTTAGCATGTGTAAACTGGGAAAATGTAGCTAGTGTTTGTTGAGACTTTTTTACAAACATTTACGTGACTGTACCAAACTAGCTGGATATGTATATCTTTCAGCTCTAAAGAAACAGTTTGTCAAATATTAATAAAATTTGCTAATTATAGAATACTAGACAAACCAACATTCCTTCGTAGTTATATTTGTCGTCTTCCTTGCAGTCAAAAAATTGTATCAAATTGGAATTTCCCAATCTATTTTTAGATCAATGTAGAGGGAATAATTCCTTGTATTCACTAGGATCGTCACGCGTAAGTCAATACAATGTGGAATTTTTCTAACATAGTTGGATCTGAACCAATCAGAAAGATACAAATTATTCAATCATATGATAAAACATGGTATTCCTTGCGTTATTTTGTTTTAAATAAAACAGAATTATACTTCTGTGTTTGGAAAAAATGAAATAGATAAAAATGAAGGTTACAGATCCAAGCATTGTTAAAAAAAAGAATAACTTCGGTTTATTGTGATGACTTTATGTCTTAATTGAACAGTATTTAATATCACAGTCCATAAAACAATACAAAACACAGACCTCCAAAATATCAGAGGTGGGATCAGATGCCATAGAAAAGTGAGTATCCCCTGTCGACCGTTCACATCCGCCGTCATGATCGGAAAATAACAGGAAAATCTTTTGTCAATTCAGTGTATAAAAATGGACTAACAATTAGTAAGAAAAAACGTCAGTCAGCACTTGACTCAATGATACATGTAAATTGTATTTGCTCGCAAGGTCGTCGTGTCGACTATAGAACTTACGAATGATGACTTTAAAGGAGACTGCTGATATTCTTGTATCATCAACTTGTTCTTCAGTAATTTACATAGTTTTGATAATTATTCATACATAGAGCATGGTCTTGCGTATTGCATCAACTGAGAGATATAAACTCAATATACAGGTGATCAAGGTACTGTATGTTGCTGCATAAGTAAGGCAAGTTGATGATACAAAATTTAAAGTCATCATATTTATCATAGATCTTGGTTGTTAGATTTCAATTAACGTACGTCTTTTTCAAGAAAAATATCCATGTATGAAACAGATGTGTCAGACAAAGTAGTATCTTATATTTCAAATTTACCAAGTTATATTGTATCGAGATAGGAATGGAAATTACCATTGTTTATTGACAATATGTCGTCGATACATCTGTTGGTAAGTTTAAAGCCACGGCAAGTGTTTTCTTCTTTTTCATGCATAAGATTTAGCACAAATACTGCTTCATATGAATACAAAAACATGTCTGCTAATAACGGGGCGCGATTGGTACCCATGGAAATTCCAATAGATTGTTGGAAGACCTGGTCTCCAAAAACCGCATGTTAGATAGTGTCACTCAGAAACTCAAGCATCTTTTTGATGTCAACTTTAAAGTGCTTGTACGTGCGATCAGAATGTGTTTTAACAAAACAATTTTGTAAATGACCAATGACCAGGTAAGTAAATTTACGCGTTCCATTTTTATTGAAAAAAAACCAGCTGTCAATGATATTAAATAGCCTGGACTTTAATTCATTGTGGGAATTGTTTGTGTATAGAGTTGAAAAATCGTAAGTTTTTAATTAAGCTGTTGATTTTTGTAAAACTTTCTGATTTAAAATCGTCTAAAAGTTCTTTGGAATTTTGGTGTATCCACATCTGTTCAACATCACTTCTCGGATACATGTATATTGTTGCACAGTTCTCTTGAAATTTTGTCTTCACTGCTGTCAATACACAGCACTGTTAAGGCTTACTATGAGAAATCAACGGAAATATGAGTGCAAAAACGGGAATCTTTTTAAAAACTGAATTTATTTTTATTAAGCTTTTTATCATCACAGAGCTTAAATACTTATGGAAAAAGTATAGTATAATCTACTATGTGCTGTATGAAGTTTGGTCCCATCGATGGACAAAAAATTGTGAATTATTGTATACCAATTGCAAGTTAAGAATACAGTATATTACAATCAATAACTTCTGCACCCAATAAAAATAAAAACACACACATTTAACTGGCTAAAGCAACATGTATTTCAATAAATAACTTGAAAATTTGAACTTGAGGAGATATTGCTGATAAAGAATTTTTCGAGAAATTGAATTTCCGATTTTGCGGAATAAGAAAATAGTATTTTTGTTCTTGAATGTAAAATATTCAGCGTGTAAAGACGCCCTCTGTACCATCGGCTTGTACATTCATTGCTGCCATAAGCTTGCGTATATCATATTGATACGGTCCAGGGTTCTCCATGAGGTGCTTTACACAGAAAAAATTCTCCGACACAGTATCGATTCCAATTGTGCGCGTGCGACAGATTAAAAAAAAATTGCGGACACAGCACAATATGTGGTGAGCATAATATTTAAACATAAATTTTGTCTATCTGAAACACAATTTATTCAACTATTCCACCCACTTTCAATTCTAAAAGGTAGAGCACATAATAAAGCCTTCACCGTGCATAATGAATTATCTCCTAGACCCTCATCGGATTTTACGCTTTAAGGAACAAATAATTTGTTTAAACACTTCGATGTAACGGTTTGTTACATTAAACATACATTGGATTGTTTTAAAGAAAAAAATTAATTATGTCTTTGCTATAGACCACGGCTATAGAATTATGTTGGCACTGTGAATCAAACATTACATCGGACCAATATCATTTAATAAATGAAAATAAATTGTTTTAAATGTGAAGGAAATAAGTATTTTACTATTCAATTTCTTTTTTGTAATTCGGTAATTCGATCAAGAACACAGAGAAAAAAGTTACGGCAATTTTAGTTCAAAAAAAAAGTTTGACCGTATCGACCAACATTTCCTCTGATTCTTTTTTAGAACATGTGCTTTTACCTTTATCAATCTGTGCGCCCGTACCATTTGTGTAACGGATAAGTGATTTTTTTTTAAATGTGTGCATGCATGTTTCTTTGGTAATTATAACGAATAATAATTCATATGCGAATTTGATCGAAAAAATACCGAGACATTTTAGTTCTTTGCGTGAACTCTGCAACACAGTTAAATTGTAAACGACCTTTCCGTGATCATTCAGTTACCATTCAGTCGACTGAATGGCGCATACATGTCAGTGACCTTTTCGTGATCATTCAAGTTGAATCTTTTTATTGAATAATCGGCTTATTTTTTTACCTAAAAATTTTGTTTCACTTTTTCCTGGTATAATAGCATTAAAAGTATCTAATTCCGAATAGGAAAAAAATTAATCCAAGAAGAAAATTACTCCCACGCCTAGTATCGAACCCTGGTCTTTTGCTTTGATGTCCGCGACCTTATCAATTACGCTACAACTTCTTGTTGAGAAATGGGGATTTAAAATCAATTAATTTATAGAAATCGATGGAACAATCAGTTCACCTGTTGTATCGAGGAGCTGCAATGTGTATATATCTTGTATATCTTTTGTATATTCTATGTTAGTTGCGAGGATTTTGGAGACAGACTAATTAATTACACATCTCCTATCGGGATGATGACAATTATCAGAGACGGGCACCTGTTCCTGTGTCAAAGATTTAAGATCGTTGTAAATTATCTATATAGAAACTTAGTAGAATGATTTTATTAAATCAATATCATTTAGAAAGCTAAAATCTACTATATTTTTTTTCTACATGAGGCATGTATAAACGATAAATTTATTCTTGTAATTAAAAATGAATTTAAAATAATGTCACAAGTTTCAAAAACTAAATATCCATGAGGCCATTCCAAGTTTTTTTTCTATGTTTAGCGTCCTCCCATCTTTCTTAAACCTACCTACCTATTCGCAAAAAAACACACAAACAAAAACATAAAACACAGGCTGAAAAGTAATAAAAATGACTCCATTCAAATGATTTGATCTAATTTAATTGCATTTATAGGAGAAATATCTATTCTTAAGCAAAAACAAGGGATTGAATGCATAAAATACACCCAATATAACTTACTGTACAGAATTATTTGGAGAAATTGACAATATTCAAAATTTTCGACTAAATTAATCAATTTCAGGACTCCTGATGTTGTATGCTTTTTTCTTACATGGGGGGTTAAAAACCAAGGCGCACGCGGACGCTAAACATAGAAAAAACTTGGAATGGCCTGACATAGTTAAGAAACGAAATTGATCAGTAATACTTGCGATCTTCCAGAAATGGTTTAAATAATATAAATTCTGTCTCATCAATAAAAACTATATATTTCCATGAAAAAATACACGTATAAGCACTATAGAATGTTATGCATATATTTTAATTTTAAATTGGTCATCGGATCATCACTTTTTATCACTTGAAGAATTTTTGTTTTCTAAATGTAACTAGAAAATTAAAAAATCATTTTGAATAAGTCTCACATATTTTATAAAATTAAAATAATTACTTAGATATATTTTAAGGTACCCGAATTTGATCACGATAAGTAAAAAAAAAAACACAATTAAGATTGAATAATAAATCTTTATTCAAAATATTGCTTCCTTGTTAAGAAAAAAATATCTGATTATAAAATAATATGCTAGTGAAAAAATTGCTAAATTGAGACTTAAATATCACTGAAAGGTGGCGGAAAGGTCACTGAAAGACGACAGAGTGGTCACTGCAAGTCGACGGAATGGTCACTGAAAGACGACAGAAAGGTCACTGAAAGTCGACGGAAAGGTCACTGAAAGTCGACGGAAAGGTCACTGAAAGACGACGGTGAGGTCACTGAAAGTGGCTGAATGGCCAATTAAAAGTTACTGAAAGCCGCCTTTCAGTTTTAACTGAAAGGTCTTGTTTCTTCCTGTGTCCCTTAAGGTCTAAAACAGTCCATTTATTTTAATTCAATATAATTAAATTGCTGTTCTAATTTCTTTCCCTAATGTAACTATATTTATTGATTTGTTTTAATTTAATTTGGATATTTCATTGGAATATGCTCAAACTTTACCTTTGTAGAAAAAGAAAAAAAAATATGTGCAAGTAATTTCCCAATTTTGGTTTGAAAACATTTTTAAGCATGTGGCTGTTTTTTCTTTTTGCCCTAAATGACTTAAGTTCTGTAATGCCATTTTATAAAGACAAAAATTCTTTTTAAAAAATGAGGAACAATGGTAAATGATACATTTATCTGGAACTCCATGATCCATATCTTGAATTACTATACCCCAAGATGTATTTCGACTCAATTTAGCTAAAAAGAGAATTATCCAGCTATTTATGAAATTGTGACCCTACCTCGACCTGGTCTCACATATCAAGCTAGAACCTATGGTAGGTTACATAACAAACCTCTAATATGGCTTTTTTATGCTAGATCTGAGTTGTTCCCCTTGGTGTTTGATCAGACAACTCCTGACAGGTGGCAGTTCAGACTGTACTTAGGTCACAGCTTTACTTCTCTCATTCTAGTATCTGTTACAGTTCAGGATACTCTCACATAAAACAGTTAATTGTATATCACCATTTATTAAATGATCAGGAGTTTTGATGTTCTCTGATTGGTTTAGACGCCTTTTTGTGTGATGTACCTCAGAGTCAGTTCACCTCAAATAAATTTTCAAAAGCCGTTAAAATATGAAGCTCGCTTTTAAAAGTATACATACAGTATTAAGAAAACAATTTACAACAAAAAAAATTCTTCATATGTTATTTAAAATGAAAATTGAGAATATTTATGAAAAATTCCGTTCAGATTGGAAATTAAGTATTAATCACTTGGAGTTGTGTGACTATGTATCTCTAAATCGTGACTTCAATGCATTATGACGTCATAAAATGTGTCATTTTCCTTATATCATGTGAATTCCTTTGTAAATGGTCTAAAATTGAAGTACAGTACCCGCATCGTTATTCTTTATAATTCTATCGTGCGTGTATCCTATCGTATCGTGCGTGTATCCTATCGTATCGTACGTGTATCCTATCGTATCCTATCGTATCGTGTTTTCCGTTTATCAGGTTTTGCGTTTTCTATCGTTTTTTTCGTTTATCGTGTTTTGCGTTTATCGTGTAGATCGTTTATCAGGTTCTATCGTGTATCGTGTTTTGCGTTTATCGTGTATATTCGGAAACCCTCGCTTTTTATCTTTACTATACAAAGAAACTACTGAGGTATTCCGTGTGTCTTTTTCGTTTTGTTAATAAAAATAAGATTAATTCAACCGAAAAAGAGAAAATAAAGTTTTAACCCTTTCTTTTTCATCAATATAAGAAATATTATAGCGTAGAAGGAAAAAAATAGCCTACTTCATAAATGAATAAATTGATTTATTAATAAATAATGGGTGCGTCGATTTACCCAAAAGGACCCAAAAGGACCAAAAAGAACCCAAAAGGACCCAAAAGGAACCCAAAAGGACCCAAAAGGAAATCAAAAGGACTCAAATTAATATATTATGATACATTAAAAATTAATAATTTGAATAAAATTATGAATATTATATTATAAATAGAAATAACATACGACTTTTATAACACATCAAATACTATTTTAAAGCTGGTCAGATATGCTTTGATATCTTTTAGCTGAAATTAACAAAGTACATTGTATTAGTCTATTTCTCCTTCTGTTTTACCTTATCTTTATTTGATAAATAAAGAAATAAGTTTTATTTAATGACATGTTCTAGGCATATGGTATCGGGGGTGGGTGGGGTGGGGTGGGGGTTGGTGGGGGACCTCCTACCCCAACCCCAAACACACACTTTACCCTCAAAAAACTAGTTTTAGTTTTAATAAAATATGAAAGTATTTATTATATATCCATTTATTCTAATTATTTCAAGTCCTTTTGGGTCGTTCTTAATTTCCTTTTGGGTCCTTTTGGGTTCCTTTTGGGTCCTTTTGGGTTCTTTTGGGTCCTTTTGGGTAAATCGACGCACCGATAAATAATTAAATTAATTATATCATGGTAAAGCAGAGAGTGATTGTCAAAATTTAAACAGTAGCTCTATTTTTCGGAAATGAAATTATAAGTAGATCGATCACCTGGTCTATTTTAAAAAAAAATAATTTATCGAATTGTATGATTTATTTTGTCAAAATTAAATACTATTAATATAAGTAAATAATAAGCAGGATATTGATATGTATCTTTTTTTCATGCAATATTGTTCATTAATTTTATCTGGCATTAGATAACATAAAAATAATATATACAGGGAAAAACAAGACTTTTTAATAGCTTACCTTTTCGGCGTGGAAATAAACTGAAAACACAATCCATCGGGATGCCAAAAATCAAAATAAATCGAGGACCTTTCCTTACCAGAAAACTGATACGTAGCTCTCTAATTGTGGTCAACCACCCCCTCCCCGTTCTCCCCTAACTGACACCTCGGTGTGATCACCGTCAACATACCTGTACTGATTTCTCACCTGGGGTCAATTAGAAACCTCGAATACTACCTGGTTCATATGAAACGCATCTACTTATTTTCGGGATTTTGTTCTTAACTTGTTTGAACAATCTTATCAAAGATTTAACTTAAAATATATTAAATAATTGTACAATTTATGGATTAATAAATCATCTCATTGCTTGAATGTTAAATAAAAATTCAAATAAATCAATTTAATAAATTAAAATCCCTAAACTCACTCCGCTGATTTATTTCATTTCGTACAATGTTTCCATTATGTTTATGTAAATAAGTCTTTTAATGAACTTAAAAAAAATACTGCACTTATGGTACATGAACTTTCGGATCATCGGGTTTTCTACGTAATACGGACAAAATTAATTCTAGAAAACAATTTCATTGATCGTAGAAACGGATGAAATAGTTCTAACATTCTAAACTATGAAAATTAGCTCGCATTATTTTTTTACGGTATTTTACTATAAAAATAAAACATAAGGAAGTCGTCTGATTCCGCCGTGACCGTACAAGACAAGTAAATATATACACCGAATCAATTTATAGTATTTATCGATTTAATTCCATACGTTTACAACTTTATTTAAGAATTCAATAATATTTTTGGCTATTTAGTTAGATCTTGTTTATCTAATTTTAAATTGGTTACGGACTTTCACCATCCCGAGCTTCAAATATGCCTCATATGAGATAACCGGGTCAGTCTAAAATAATTTTTAAGGTTTAATAATTCATTTGCCGAATTAATCATATTTTTGTCATTATTAGAAACAGTACACACAGAGTTTAATAGCAATAATTTATTATTATTTAGTCGGAAAAGTCGCATTTCACTCTTTTAATATTTGTAAATTAATTTTCCTGTTTTGTATTGTAAAGAAAAAAGTACTTAACCATTCAATGTTCATTAGTAAATACGAGGTTTTAAGTATCTGATATATAAATGTTTACATGTACATAAGTCAGAGCTTAGCGTAAACGTACATGTGCAGTTGTAGCAGATTCATATTCTCATGACACAGTTTACATGTACATGTATAAATGCAGAGCGCCATTATTTTAACAATTATTTAGATTTCTATTCAGGAAATAATTTTCTTGAACTGTTTAGTTCTTGAAAGATCTATCATGTTAAATTTATTAATTTTGCTAAAGCCGTTTTCTTTGAACCTTTCTTTCGGCCGGTCTTTTACTTGTTTTTTTTTTTGGTAAGATATTAATATTTAATTGCGATTTTTGGATACATCGCTGATTGTAAGCTTTAGACATTAAATACAAATATTTACTTTATTGCGTAAATTTCTTCCGTGAAATTACTTGGTACTTGTAGATAAATTTATTAGATATAAAATTAAAATGCATATTTTTTCATAAATAATAAATGTGTTTACAGAGTTTCAAAATTCACACCCGTGAGAAGAAGATAAAAAAAATTAAAGTCTCATTTTATAATAATCCATTTAATCACTGTCAATTTTTTTTAAAATAAATAAACAACTTTTGTAAAATTACCACAGAGATCTCAAGTTCTTTTTATAATAATTTAATATACATTATAGTTTAGATTTGAAGCTCTGCAAGTATTTGAATTAAAATATGATTTAATTTAAATAATCTTTAATCTTTGAATTTAATTTAAAATAATCTTTTCGTCTTGTCAGAAAACGTTCCGCATTTTGAAACAATCCTATCAGGTTTTGCGTTTATCCTATCGTGAAGATCGTTTATCAGGTCTATCGTGTTTGCGTTTATCGTGTTTTGCGTTTATCCTATAGTGCGTGTATCCTGTCCTATCGTGCGTGTATCCTATCGTATCGTGCGTGTATCCTATCGTATCGTGCGTGTATCCTATCGTATCGTGTATCCTGTAAAGATAACGATGCGGGTACTGTATTTATTTCATGATATAAATATTTCATTACGAGCACAACCTCTGATCCAAAATATGCAAATTCATAATGAAAAATCTGTTTCTGAAGATCAAAAAGAACTTTTTTTGTGTCTACGTTATTTTGATATATGAAATGGGAAAAATTGTGATAGTTAATTATTTGATATAAGTACAGTGTCATTTTAAGCATAAAGTGAATCTAGCTCTTAATCAATTATATTGTGTTGTTACACTACGCATTATATTATTCATTTTGAGTGTTTATACATGTATTTCATTGTGCCAAAAGTGCCAAAAAATGTTGTAAAATTCCTAATTATTTAATAAACGGCTATTTACATTTGAATTCAGTCTATTACCTGAACCAATACCTGACCAGGTCCGTAAAGTCACGAGCTAGGTAACCACATGAAAAGTCAATTATTGTATATTATTATACTTTCATGTTAAATACTAAAATCTGATTGGTTTAGACGCAGTTAACAATCTGTTCTATTACCCTCAGCCTTAGCAACACACGTGACAACGATTAACATAACGGTAATGTCACATGCGTGGAAATTATGCGCGTACGGTCCACCGTAAATTTCTCTAAACGTCAGTCGTGCGTTTAAAAGAACCGGAATAAACTTGATGTCAATAAAAGCTTGAGTCCGATGTAGCTTTCTTGAAAACAACAAACGAAAGACGAAACATGCTTGCGAGTGCAGAAATAACGAAACTTTACATGATAAAGGACTCTTAGAGTATCAAATAAACAATAAAGAGGTCAGTCAATCTTTTTTGTAGCGTGGAGTTTGAAACCTACGTAATGTGAACATAAAGACGATCGACGATTATATTTCTGACATCCTAAATTAAGAAGACATTCAGTATAATAAAATAAATGGTGTCTGTTTTGGAGGGTAACACTTGAAATTGACACCCTTCAGAAAACCATTGTCAACCTCCGCTGACGCATCGGTTGACAATAGTTTTCCTTGGGATGTCAATTTCAACTGTAACCCTCCAAAACAGGCACCATTTAACCATTTATATACTATCAGGATTATATCAACCACAAAAGCAAATTGTATATTAATAATCATACTGATTCTCTCACCTACGACAGTTGATTGTATATAACTTATTATGAAAATACTCTAACTTACGACCGTGAACTGTATAACAATTAACATCAGACAAATTCCCCTACAAAGTGAACTGTATATTGCTCATTAGAGAGGTTAAGATCTTAAACTTGTACGCGTACGTGTACTTGTATATATTTTGACGTACACGTACACGTTTTTTTTTTAAATTTTTCTGTTGAGATATTTATGACGTGTAACATTTTCGTGTACACCGCGATCGGTGTCTCTGTTTCAACTATTTAGAATGTATTTGTGTCGTCAGTTAGTAAACAAAACTTGATGAAAATAAGTGCTCGTGAAAGTAAACATCCTTTATAATGAATAACAATCACATTTTCACACTTAAATTGGCTAATTTTTATTATTAAAGCTACACGTTTTCACTGACGTGTAGACTCCATTCTACTAGTTTTACGAACGTGTCGCAATCTTGACGTCACTAAAATTGATGACGTAATACACACAAAATTTAGGTTATACCCCTACTAGACGTACCCGTACACCTACACGTTTGAAATCTCAACCTCTCAATACAGGAGAATATCGCCTTAAAAAAAGGCACTTTATCACTTGTGATAAGACCATTTGTTTCCTTTACAAACATTTTGTAGAGAAGATATTTTGCATTCCAACATTCCAAAATGGACAAATTTTGTGTCGTCTGCAGAACAATGTGACATTAAGCTTTAAAATAAATGAATTTGTTGCAAGATTGTGGGATAAAGATTTAAATCATAAGTATCTTGCTATTGTCTTAATATTTTTTTTAAACATATTTAAAAGATAACTTTGTCAAAGATAATAGCCCAAAGCTTACAGGTACCAGGGTATTTAAATCACATGACCTGAATATAAGTCTGAATCGATAGCCGATAGGAGGTAGAAGACTGTTTTACGTTAGCTGGATACGCCATGTTGATTTAACAGGTAAAACACTTTAACAATCTCATGCTTCTGGAATTCTGTGCTTTCTAAAACAAATGTTTCTTTTTCAAGTTTATTCAATAACTCTGTCTTTATCAAGTTTAAATATTGATACTATGTTTATTCTTTTAATAATTTTGATTATAAATAAATGTCCTAAAGTGCAGAATGAAATCCTAAAGGGTTGCTCGTAATATGTATTCCCTCCTTTTATTACATTTAACAAATATTCCCCTGATCATTTTGCCCTTTATACTTTCAATATTACAATTTTATCACTTTCACTTCTGAACTGATTACAAATTCTACGTGAGTTGTTCAATTTTCTCTCGTTATCAGTTATAATATTTAATACAAAATATTTCAGGTTTACCTTCATTTTGCGACCAAGACATACATAATGGACCCCCGAGCCCAAGACATCCTCCTTTGTGACCTTTGTCAAACAGCTGCATTACAGAGTCACTGTGAACTTTGTCATGTAAATCTCTGTATAGGCTGTGTTGGAAAACATCTCTCTGATTCATCTAAGAGACACAAAGTTGTACTATACAATTACAGAACATCGACTCATAACTACCCTACATGTACAATTCACACTGAGAAACATTGTGAACTTTACTGTGAGAAATGTGACATTCCTATCTGTTTAATCTGCATCTCATCTGGTAAACATAAAGGACATGATATATCTGATATTCGTCAAAAACGAAATTATAAAGCAAAGGATTTACAAGAGGAGTTACAAGAATTAGAAAACAGAATCGATCCTTTTTATAAAGAAATAAAATCTGAATTAAACTCTGAAAAAATAAGCGCGGAAATACATTATGAGAAACTGACAACAGCTGTTGCCAAACAAGGAGAAGACTGGCACAAAGAAATTAACACCATAGTCAAGAAACAAAAATCTGAAATTGATGAGATGAAATCTAAACACCTGGATGCTCTGAATAAACAGGAAAAAGAAATTGAAAAAATTATTTCTGATGTAAACCAGAGTATTCTTGATCTGAAAAAAATACTAGATTCCAGTGATGTCTCCCTTAAACCGGCTTACAAATCCAGGAATGCTCAATTCAAATGTTTTCCTCCTAAAGTCAAAGTTTCCTTACCAAGTTTCTCTCCTTTTCATATCAACACAGATCAGCTTCATGCAATGTTTGGTTCATTGTCGGCATTATCCATTACAATGGAAGAAGGTGGTTACACAATGATTACAACAGAAGCTGTATCTTGTCCTCCTGCTAAAACATTGCTTGTTGAGCCAGAGATCACCACAATCATAAGAACTTTTTCACTTTTCCTATACAGTGTTACTTGTCAAAGTGATGAAGAAATCTGGACACGAGGAGAAGACAAAATCATGAAACTCTACAACCTCCAGAGCAGACTACTGAAGTCAATCCAAACCAAGTCTGGAAAAGAACCATGTGACATGGCAGTGACAACGACGGGTGATCTGGTTTATACTGACCCTAATACGAGAACTGTAAACATAGTGAAGAATAAACGGATACAGGAAGTTATCAAACTACAGGGGTGGAAACCTTACTATGTCTGTAGTACCTCCTCTAATGATATCCTGGTTACCATGGTCAGTGATGATTATAGACAATCAAAAGTTGTCCGTTACTCGGGCTCAACAGTAAAACAAACCATTCAGTTTGATAGTGAAAGTAAACCTCTGTATTCATTTAACCATATTAAATATATCAGTGAGAACAGGAATCTTGATATATGCGTGGCTGACCATGGAAGCGGAGAATTAGTGGTAGTCAATCAGGCAGGAAAACTTCGATTTAAATATATTGGTCATCCCTGCATTTTCAATTCATTTAATCCAGTCGGCATCACAACAGACAGCCAGAGCCAGATCCTGACAGTAGACTTGCGTAACAAATGTATCCACATCCTAGATCAGGACGGACAGTTCCTCCGTTACATTGACAACTGTAATCTACAGAATCCCTGGGGTTTATGTGTGGACACTAGAGACAACCTCTTTGTAGCTGAGCGTAGCGAAAAAAAAGTGATGAAAATCAAATACATGTAGTAGATTAAAAACTTGAGCATTGCTTTGTGAATAAATCATCATGTAAAATAATAGTTACATTTTTTCAACATAACTTTTATACAGTTTTAATTACATATGTGTTTGAGTTAATAAATATTTTATTAAGGATTTGGGGAAAGTGATAGGTTACCTATAAATTCATTCGTTTTCAAGAAGTATAATATATTTTTGATCATTCTTTTTTACAATAATTTGTAAGTTTTTTGATAAAGTGATGTGTCTGTCTTTGTTGAATTGATTTGTTCATGGTTTGTCATATTGGTTTTTAACATTGTTTATTTTATCTGCTTAACTTTAAAACTAATTTCAAAACACAAAAATCGCCTGCGTGGCACAGTGGTTAGATTTAGGATTGATGACTTATAGCGCAGGTTTCAATTACAATACCCTTTTATTATCTATTATTAACCCATTCAGAAGATACCTTTGTCAAAGATACCCATATCCCCAATAAAAATTAGGGTATTTAAATCACATGACCTAAATAAACGATAGAGAACCTATAACAGGTAGAAGATTGAACGCTAGCAAGGAATGTCATCTCGAAACTTCTTCGAATTGTAACTTGGACAATACTGTCATATGTTCCTCAAATGCCCCATCCTTCTGTTTAAATTAGGTATGTATGTATGTTTCACTGAATTAAGAAAATACTTTATATTGGACATTTGCAACTTATTTTCTTAAATGTAAGCCAATCAAATTTCAGTGGATGTGCAAGTACCTTTTTTCAAACATAACTATATATATGTACATCATCTGAAAATACTGGTGATGTAAAGCAACATTTAAATTTGATGCTATTCTATTAAAAAAACTAATCTAAAATGTCGTTCTGTTTTGATTTAACCCCTGCGTAAATCAATCCACAATTATAATCGTAATCAGAACTTATCAAGAAAAAAAATCCTCTCTCTATAAATTCATTGAAAAATATGTCTGTCAAAATGATTTGTTTGCATGTTTCAAAAGATACGATGATTTCATTATATATTGTATTAAGTATTATTATCCGGAATTCTATGCCGAAATGGAAGACAGGGTTTGACACACGGTGGAGGAGAGGAAATTATTAATTTGCTAATGCGTTCTATTTCTTGTCGTTAATTTCATACTGTTGTAAATGTATTTGTTGATGACATTGTAGGGCGGTTTTGTAACAAAAGTATAAAGTGGAGCTTGATCCAAAACTTGTTTTTATATATGTTAGTATAATGATATTCTGATTGACAATATCTACGAGGGTTGTCCGTAAAGTTCGTGGACAAGCTAAAAATTGAATAAAACTTGTGTCATTGATATTTATTATTAGTATATTTCTAATCCTTGACTGAATGTGAAGAAGGATATGGAAATAACGAACAGTATTCAATCTCAACGTCCATTAAACAAATATACAAAATAAGAGCAGAGCAAACACGGACCTCCGAAACATCAGAGGTGGGATCAGGTGCCATGGAGGAGTGAGCATCCCCTGCCGACCGGTCACACCCGCCGTGTGCTCGTTGTCATAATCAGGAAATAACGGAAAAATCCGTGGTCAATTCAGTGTATAAATAATGGACTAACAATTGGTATGAAAAACGTCAGTCAGCATTTCATTCAATGATAAATGGTATTGGCTGACAAGGTCTTTGTATCGACCATAGACTTTCCGAAATGATGACTTTAAACGAGACTGTTGATATTCTTGTTTCATCAACTTGCTTGTCAATAATTTACCTCGTTTAAGAAATTGTTCATACGTAGAGCATGCTCTTGCGTATCGAATCAACTGAGATATAAATACTCCGTATGCAGGTGATGAAGGTATATTGCTGCATAAGTAAGGGAAGTTGACGATAGAAAAGTAAAAGTCATCACGTTTATCATATAGCTTGGTTGTTAGATTACCATTAGTGTTTTTTTTCAAGTAAAATATCCAAGTATGAAGCAGAAGTGTCGGACTCTGTGGTATCTTTTATCTCAAGCTCACCAGGATATATCGTGTCGACGCAGGAATGGAAATTATCATTATTAATTGACAATACGTCGTCGATATATCTAAATGTCGAGTTGAAGGCCACAGCAAGTGTTTTCTTCTTTTCACATAAAAGATTTTGCATAAATTCTGCTTCATATGAATATAAAAATAAGTCTGCTAATAACGGAGCGCAATTTGTACCCATGGGAATTCCAATAGATTGTTGGAATACCTGGTCTCCAAAAACCACAAAGATATTGTCAATCAGAATCTCAACCATCTTCTTGATGTCAACTTCAGAGTACTTATGTGTGTAATCAGAATTTGTTTTAACAGAATAATTTTTCAAATGAGCAATGACGAGGTAAGTAAATTTACGAGTTCCATTTATGTTGAAGAAGCAGCTGTCAATGATATCAAAAAGCCTGGATTATAATTTGTCGTGGGGAATTGTTGTCTATAAAGTTGAAAAGTCGTTAGTTTTTATGCTGTTGATTTTTGTAAAGTCTTGTGATTTCAAATTGTCCAAAAGTTCTTTAGAATTTTTAAGTAATCACATCTGATTTACACCACTTCTTGAATATATAGTTGTACAGTACTCTTGAAGTTTTTCCTTTACTACTGTCAATATTTTAGTGAGAAGTAACGAAAGAGGCTTGGTTGAACATTTACTGGAACCTGCAATGTATCTTTGTTTGTAAGGATTCTTATGAAGTTTCGGAATCCAATATATATAAGGTAGATCAAATTCATTTTGGCTCTGTGGAATATTAAAAGTATTCAAAACTGACAGGTGATTTTGAAGAATTTCTTCCTTAGAAAGAGAAGTATATGTATAAGTAGGATTACCACTTGTAGAATTAAAACCAAGTTCTTCTAGAATGCAATTTATATAATGAGCCTTACAAACGAAGACAATGTTGTTACCTGCTTTGTCGGCAGGAACCAGTACGCACTGATCGTGTAATCTATCTAATTCTTTTTTCACTTCTGGTTTATTGAATTGAAAAATTGAAAAAATGAAATCAATATCAAATGTTTAATTTCAATTATGGCTTCATAATTAGACTTGGAATTGATACCTGGATCACCTCAAAATTTACTGTAAACGTATTACTTTTGGCGATGTATTCTTTTTAGCGCTTTTGGCGGAAAGGAACTTCTGCTAATTCAAGTACAACGCGAAATGTCTTGCAAATATATACATAAATAAGAACATTGAGAAATACGCTAAATCAAATCTACGCCAACTCGTTCAAAAATCAATTTCCGCCAAATATCGTACACGCTAAATATAATACATTTACAGTAAATAAAAAAAATATTCATTCCTTTATGTATTTCATTTGTATCTTGTAAAATTCTGCGGAAATCAGAAAGAATTTTCATTATGAGGTTGGCCGAGATTATCACGTCAAATCTGCAAAATTTGAACGTTCAAAGTTTCAAAATTGCTAAGCAATCAAAGTTAGAACATATTAACACAGGATCGAAATTGTTTAAAAAAATGACGTTTTCGGAATTGGTGCAGCAGTGGCAGGTCAGAGAAAAAAATCTGCGTAGACATCGGAAAAACACTTACAGAGACATATACATTTTGTAAACATTCGATAAAACATAGTTAAAGAACCGATTCATTAGTTTTGATGTGGCATATTATATTTTCGGACGGAAGTTGGCACGATAAAGATCCCTCCCTGCTCAAAGGCCGTAAGTGCCGAGCAAAGGCCTAAATTTGCAGCCCTTCACCGGCAATGGTGACGTCTCCATATCAGTGAAATATTCTGGAGAGGGACGTTAAACAGTAAACAATCAATCAATCAATCAATCGGACGGAAGGAACAGTTTACAGGATTACATGCGTGATAGATTAACCGCCATTCCGAGATTGCAGTGCTGTAAAAATGAATTCCGTAACGTGGCTTTGCCGTATTTCAGTAAAGAAAATCGCGGCTTGGATAAGGCTGCCAGTAAAATATCAAACTATTTAAACTGAAGTTACTTCTCTGAACTACCGAGATATGACGTCATAATAGAATATGAGGTCAAGTCACTGCATACTTGAAGTTACATGACGGGTAAAGTGTCATAATTTTTACACATGGCATGTAAATGTTTTGGGAGCGTTGTTGTTTTAATTCAAGTGCTGGGATAGTTTTTATGCTCCATGTGCTGTTATGATATTGAACATTTGAAATATCGATATCCCTTTTCCTTTTGCATGTCCAATATGCATATATTCAAACAATAGCGAAAAATTATGTGTGAAACGCTCCCCGTACACATCTGTAGACAGAATAAAAATTTATGAATCGTGTTTATATTTGACTGGCACAAGTGAAAGACAAGGATAAATTAAAGATTTTCTGCGTGAATCTAAAAGAGAATTATGTCTTCTAACTGAATTTTGCTGAGAGATCGTATGTAGTTTATCCATTTTTATAAATCGCGATAAAGAGTGGAAAATACCCCTTCTTATGTTGGTAAGTTGAATTTCTTGTAAAATATTTTCTTAAGAAGTAAAAATTAAACCTGCCCCCAGCACTTTTTATGTACCAGAAATCACGATGAATTGATCTCTATAACAAACTTTGCACAATAATTTTGTTTTGCACTTGTGCCGTTTCGATTTTTGTGCAACATTTAAGAATGACATAAATGTCCGCCACGTGATCAACACAGTCATGTGACATCACAGAAATCCTTTATAATGATACCTGATTGAACTATTATCTCAGGTTCACAGAAATTTCAAACAAGGATAATATTTAAATTATTAAATCTAGCTCAAATTAAATGTATATTTTAACGCAGACAGAGGTTGAGTGATTGCAGGATATGAGACAGGCATTATTAAATATTATTCTACGTATGAAACCTGAACGTTTGTGCACATCTTTATGACTGGTTAAAGCGACATAAGAAACGTATTGAGTTAAACGGGTACTATGTTAAGAAAAGTTTCATGTGCTAGTATTCAGCTTTTGACGTCAGGTAACGTCAAGACTTTTCGTTCTAGTGATCCGGATATGAATTTGCATGTGTCTTTTTGTATCTGATAAAAATATAAGTATTTGTGCTTTGTTTTTATTGAAAACATATTTATAAATTAAAACGTGAATTTAATGAAAGTATTAAGTTTCATATAAATTATGCTATCAATGATTGTCAGTAATTATCAATGTTGTCTACGAACTTAACGGACAACCTCTATGCCGTTTTAGAGACCAGGTCTTCCAACACTTTATTTGAGTTCCCATAGCATGAGTACCAATAGGACCCCGTTATTAGTAAACCTATTTTGTATTCATATAAAGCAGAATTTGTGCAAAATCTTATGCGTAAAAAAGAAGAAAACACTTGCTGTAGCCTGCACATTAAGATATATCGACGAGACGTATTTTCAAGTATCAATTGTAATTTCCATGCTTATGTCGATACATGTACGATATATTCTGATTAGCAAAAAGACAAAAGATGCCAAAGAGTCTGACATATTTGTTTCTTAATGAAATGGATATTTTACATGAAAAAGATCTTAAACAGTGTTAAAGGTTATCTGAAAACCGAGCTCTATGATAAACGTGATGATTTAACTTTTTTATAGTCAACACCCCTTACCTATGACCAAATACACAGTCCCTGAAACATTCATCGTCTCAAGCCACGGTCCCGAGTCCGCATATATAGCTCTCTCCTACCCGTGGCTGTTTGATCAGAAAAAGTGTCGTAATCTTGAATATTTACGCCTCTCTATTGTGAAGTCATATTCAGTAAGTAGCAATTTTTGTTTCCATCGCAATCGAAATCAACTGATGTCAACAGTATACAAGAAATATTTTCTAGGATTGGATATTGAAGGGTCGCGATAAAGTTCATCATCCGACTTTGCTTTACTCGCATTGGTCAATATTCTAATGAGCTACAAAGAATTCTCTCCACAACCACGGCCAGATGGAAGAGGAGCGTGCATTTTGGCCGTGGTTTGCGACGATGTGAAACATTCTACTTTCCCGTTTTCCATTTGCTCACCATTTGTTCACCGATTGTTCAGCTTGCTTTTACCATTCGTTAATTCATTGTTTGCTCTCTGTTCACAGTTTTGTGTTCATCGTGCACTCACGTTCACCTTTCACAAAACGTCCACCGTTCACTCTTCTTTCCGTTTACTCTGCGTTCACCTTGCGTTCAGCGTTAAATTATCGTTCAGTCTTTATTGTCATTCGGAATTCCAAAGGGAATGGATGTATCATTTTGATGGTAAGGATATGCACGTTTTATGCCCCCTTAAACAAATTCCGGGGGTATATCCTTTAACCTTGGTCATAACTTTTGATTTAGTGGAGCTATGATTTTCATACTTAATATGTGTATTCCTTGTAATAAGATCTTTTTTTCGGTACCACAAAATTTGACCTTTTGACCACTGTGGGATCTTTTTCTTTCCCAAAACACACGAAAAAAATCGAAGGAAGATTGTACAATGTCAGATTTGTCAAGGGAAATGATATTCATCAGTGTTTTTGGGGTATCCCTAAAGATGCGTATGTTCATGATTTCTTTTTATGGATAAAATATCTAAGACATGCATAAAGGGTAACAGTAAATGCCTTGAGGGGTTGAAACTAATCAAACTATTAAGCATATGTATTGTAAACTTTTCTTACTTTTAGATGGCATGTTGCACTATTTATTGAACGACCCTCATATACTTCCATTATTTTTCATTATTTTACTTGTTCAGAAATATGGAAATCAGATCTAAAAACGATAGGAAAAAAATTCAAATTTGGAAATTTTAAGTGACTTTTTCCCTCCTTTATGTAAGATGGAACGAGATTCCTGCAGACATCCACTGTGTCGAATGATAGGACAAGCATGTGGATTTCACGTGAGCCATGTAATCTTGAAGTAGGAAAATAAAAGCCGATGATTACTGTCAAATGGATCTTTATTCATCAAAAAAGATAACTTTAATTGCCAACAATATTTAGAAAAATAATAATAATAAACAAATAATGAGGAATTTTATTTGATACAACAGATATCTGAGAATGGAGGGGGGTTCTCTCTCTTATATTTGTCTCTTCAATAAAAAGTATGATAGCATAATAATTATTTATTGAGTTCTTACAATCAAATCTATTACGAATGATTTGAATGCCCCTTTTCATCATCTTCCTCGAGTATAATCACGGCCGGAAAAAATCTACAAATACATGCAAATTTGCAGATCTTTAAGATAAAAAAAAACTCGTGTATGCTAGGGAAACATGTAAATCATTTCTCGGGAAATTTAGACTTTTTAAAGAAAATTAAGTTTAATAATTTACCAATACCTCGGATAAACGTAAACGATTATTAAACATTGCATAAAGATAAAAGAGTGTCCAACGCAAAACGTAAAACCTGCACAACCATCACAGCTTCACGTGACTTCTATTAATAGCCAAATGTTCTTTAATTAAAAAGCTAACGAAACAATAATACTCCAGAGTTTGATAACTTCTTTCACTAAATAATATAGTCGAGAAACATCCAATATGCATAAAAAGTTCTGCTAAAATCTCACTGTACTTTCAGTAAAATAATTATTACACACATTTGCACGAAACCTTATCCGATATTTTGAATTTAACATTTGAACCGAGATTTTTCATTAAACCATGCATAACTTGGGATTTTAGCAGCACATTCCAAGAATTTTGGAAGGCAAACTTTTCATCTGTACAAATCTTATGCTTTGAAATATCCAGCTTTTCGGTGTTCTGATGCAATTATTTTGTCGCAAATGATAGAGGAAAGGGCGGCTGGAATACGTTCATTCAATGAAGCTGATTGTCTTCGAAACAGAATATAACCGATGAAATTAAATAAGCATACCTGATTAATTAAATGAACTCTATATTAATTTAACATAATATTCACGATATTTGCCTTTTTACTCCATTTTACATATCTTTGTGCATGCCTTCTTAGCCAAATTCTCTTTACACGACATGTTCAAATCACAAAATACTTGATGTGCACGTATGACGTCATCAGTGGTAAACATAAATATGCTTATTCTTTCAACTAATAAAATAATGTGGACTTCAGAGGAGAGAATACTACTTAAGATTGAATCAAATTGTACCACAATTGTAAAAACCATATGATATATATTTCCGTGCAATGGCGATTCCGTGTAAAATAACGATTTTTTTTGTATTTACAAAGGTCTGTTGATGTATTGCGTAAATACATTCGTATTTAAAAATTTAATACAATATTTTTTTTCTGTTGGTTTCATTGTTATCTTTTATTTGAGCAAAATTCTACGTGTACAATTATATTTGTAGACATTCGCCGACCTTGATTATACTCGGACAAGATAATGGAAAGAGGAATTCAAATTATTTTTTATAGATTAGATTTTCGGAAATCAATAACTAAAATGCTGTCATAGTTTTATTTAACGACGTTGGCCGCTGATACGTAAAGTCTTGAACTTTGTTTGTCAAGAACATTTCTAGTTTATACATACATAGCGTAATCAAAATTCAAAAGTAAAATGAGGGTCCATTTGTTCTTTTAGCGCTGCAGTACATTTGAATTGACCTTTTTGCACTGAAATTTTTGTCTTAATTAGAAGTTACATTTTGAAACTTTCCCTCCAATATTTTCATCCAAATAAAGTATGGAACAAATTAGATTGTTATACCCTTATAAATATCCTTTTATATATTTATTACTAATAAAAAGTCCTACAAAAGAAATGTTTATTACATCGGTCTAACAATATCACTATTGACCGGTCTTACATAAGAATTGTTAGACCGCAACGTCACTCGTCTGTTACGTCACAATTAATAATCACCGTTCAATATCGGCGACGCAAAATAGCCGAAGTTGAGAGCTATTAAGAGTTGCTGCTAACAGCAAGGTAAGGTAGAAGGGAAGAGTATGTTTTGTGAATAATTTTTGTGATATAATAGATTTATAATTGATTTTGTTCTTTCTCAGCTTGTTATTTACTGAAGAAACCATAATTTTCCATATAAAATAATTGATAGTATAGCGTGTATTGATAAAATTGATCAATCTTAAGTGAGCAGTGAAGGGTATAACAAAACAGTTATAGACTGGAATTCGGGCAACATATGATTTGTTGGACCTGAAGATGAAAATGTTGCCCTTGGTCTGCGGCCTCGGGCAACATTTTCACCTTCAGGTCCAACAAATCATATGTTGCCCTCATACCCAGTCAATAATTGTATATTATAAGTCTATTATAAAAAGTCACTTTACCATTCTGACTTAGAAAATGTTTCTAATTGATTCGCATAATAAATCATATGACCTTTCTGCACTCACAAAATGTGATTCTTCTGGCTTTGAAATTTAATAAGGATTAGAATTATTTTAAAGTCCTAAACTTTTGCTGAACTTAAGAAGGTAGGTCAAAGTTATCTTAAATATTCAGAAAAAATATCTTAAGTGGTGTCATATGATGTAAATCTTTAGATATTCCTAAAAAGTGTTAATTTTATGTTTTAATTTTACCCAATTTTTCCTGGACTTTTCAGAATATATTTATTATATTTGTCATGATTTGTTGAAAAAAATCATAAGAAATAATTTAGCAGATATTTAGGAAGCAGTATTACAAATATCACTGCAAAAACAGCTTTGTGTGCAACCAGCACGGTAAAATAAGAATTTATTTTTTTCTGAAAATTGATCCTTTTCTCAAAAAAAAAACCTTCCGCATTGTAGAATCTAGATTTGAGAATACTTAATCAATTTGCATTGTAGAATCTAGATTTGAGGATACTTAATCAATTTGCATTGTAGAATCAAGATTTGGGGATACTTAATCAATTTGCATTGTAGAATCTAGATTTGAGGATACTTAATCAATTTGCATTGTAGAATCTAGATTTGAAGATACTTAATCAATTTGCATTGTAGAATCTAGATTTGAGGATACTTAATCAATTTGCATTGTAGAATCTAGATTTGATGATACTTAATCAATTTGCATTGTAGAATCTAGATTTGATGATACTTAATCAATTTGCATTGTAGAATCTAGATTTGATGATACTTAATCAATTTGCATTGTAGAATCTAGATTTGATGATACTTAATCAATTTGCATTGTAGAATCTAGATTTGAAGATACTTATAATTGATGCAGAATTTTAGAAATAAAGATCAGACCAGAATCAGCACAAACGCTCAGGATTGAACCTCCTTAATAGGACAAATGACAGAGAAAGAGAGACGATTGAGAGAGACAGAGAGAGAGATTCAAGCCCCTCTCCACTCCCAGATATCTGTTGTATCAAATAAAAATTCATATCAATTTTTTTTCTAAATATTTCTGGCTTTGAAATAACCATTTTTTTGGAAGGTTAACAAATCCATTTGACAGTAAGCACACGAGATCCACGTGCTATGTCTATTTAGAAATACTATTGTTTAATGACTGTTCTGATGGTCGTTTAAGACTGATTTTATTGTGTTACAATACACAATAAATATTGATTAAAATACAGTCAAACTTGTTTTAAGAGGCCACCTTTGGGAAGTCTGGAAACTGGCCACTTAAGACAGGTGGCCTCTTATTCCAGTTTGCCCTCAAAAAGACATCCGGGCAATGAATAACCAACATTAAGCACTATAGTTAAATTAATCAAATAATAAAACAGGTCAATTTAACAAAGGCTTTTTTGTACATATATAATAATTCAAGCTCAATAAAAAAAAATATTAAAAAATTAGAATTTAAAAAAAAAGTTTTTGTCTATGTTTCTGTTCCTATATATTAGTTAAATAAGAAATACATACAGTGCCTGGTTATTATCCTTTTTATAAAGAAAAAAATTACACAAAAAAACATTTTAGTGTTAAATAAAATAAATCATAGAAATTTAAATAAGAATATGTCAATAAAAATTCCACTTGCATATGTTCAAAACTGGTCAGCAGTGTAACCCCCCCCCCAATAATTCATCGGCAATTAACTTACTTGCTGAATTCATTCATTCATGGAAAATTTTATTGTTTATAAAGCTGTCAGAATTTCTATGTAACATACACAAACACACAAATAAAATTAACCACTTGACTAGAGAGATGTATTGACACAGTTGAAAATCATTCCATAACACAGGTGTCATATGCAGTGGAGCGTGACTAATCCCTATCGATCGTCTCTTGATAGTGAAATTCACGAGATAATCATGCCACATGAAGCACTTTGTTTTCACAAGAGTAGCAATTAGGGCTTCTACATGGAATCAAAATCTAAAAGGTGTGAATTTCTTTAGGTAGAGGAAAGTATCAATTGTATTTAAATTCTGTTCATTTTTCAATCGGCGATCTTGAAAAATAATTACAAATTCGTCTAACAGGTTTTTTTTTTTCATAAACACAAACAGAGTCCAGTGTATCCAATAGTCATTTGTTTAATTGCATTAATAGCTTGGTTAAATTGGCTATCGGAATATAATTACCCAAGCGAATGAGTTTAAAAGACGTAATAGAATCGCAGCAAGTGACGAAATAACCGCCTATTACAGTGTCAATAAGGCTGTTGGGGGAGGATTTGAGTGGCCGCTGGCCGCGTTACACAGGTGGCCGTTTATTCCAGTTAAAATATATAGGAAAAATCGTCGGGGGAACTGAAAGTGGCCGCTGACCGCAAGTGGCCGTTGATTTCGGGTGGCCGCTAAGACAAGTTTGACTGTATACTGAAAATACTAACTTAGAATTTGATTTCGGGAGAAAAGGCGCCGGGAGGGTTTGGGGCTCTTAATCATACTGAATGGCAAACATATATTTAATTATTGTGAAGGAAGGAATTGTCTCTCTCTAATAATAAACTTTATATACATAAAGTAGAAAAAAAATATTGTATTACATTTTAAACAGTTGATCTTTTCTAAAATTTGAAATCACATTATCAATTTAATTCAATCTATAGAGTCAATTTACTAAATATTTTCGTGTATTATTTTTAGAAACAATTGTTAAAAATAATTAGTATGTGTGTGTGTATTCTTGTCTTGTAAAAGACTTGGATTATTACATGCATCCATCCATTAACGGTTTGTCGTCTTTTACATTGAAACAAAATGTTGCCATGCTTGAAGTATTAATACATTGCCCTTATTTATAAATTTAATGTTGTAGCATCTTTCTACATACATGTAGGTACTTAATGTATTATTTTCCAGGGAAAATTCATGGATAAAATAATAGCTTAGTTATAATAATAGAAATAATAATAATAATAATAGAAATATAACAATAAAATTACGATTTTTTTTACAATGAAATTATTATTCTTCAAACACTATAATATCTTAGTTATGAAATAAAAAAACTTCTTACCAGTTAAGTCCTTTCACTTCTGAGTTCCGAATGACAATAAAGACTTAACAATAAGTGAACGGTGAATGCAAGGTGAACGCAAAGTAATCGGAACGAAGAGCGCACGGAGAACGTTATGTGAACGGTGAACGCGAGCGCACGGTTAACGGTGACCGCAAAACTGTGAACGGGGACTCTTTTCATAATTAAGCCATCTGTCAATTTTTTTGGAAGGCAACCTTGAAAATTCACATGTCAATCTATCCGTCTGTGTTTTTTGACAACGTCAGACACCATTGAACGTTTCTGTCCGATCTACTATCTTTCGGTCTTTTTGTCCTCTGATAATCATTCAATGACCCATCATCCGCCAAAAATTGCTGAAACCATCTATAAAGAAGTCTCTTATTTACATTATTTATTCTGTGAGTCTAATTAATTAACGAAACTGTCGCTAGTGATGATTCCATATTTTGAAGCAAAAATGCATTACAACTCGTCGAGCCGTTTGTTCCCCATTTCATCAACCCCTTTGTTCAATTCAGAGAGTAAAAGAACAGTGTTTATAAAAACAGATACCAAAAAGTCCATCTAATTTTCAATTAAGGACTAGAAAATGACTTGAGTTGTGTCTCTTTAAAAAAAATTAGAGATTTGGTGCTTTTTTAGAATCGTTTAAATGTGTTTGTATTTTTCATTCTAAGAAAAAATGCACTTGAAAATGTGACGTTCAGTTGTGACGCGGCGACACCCCCTATGCTATATGTTTTAAACATCTATAAAATAAATTTAAATGAACATAATTATATGAAAAATTCAATGTTTTTTTGATTTGTATTTGTGCATCTTTTGATATATTGTATTTGGTAATATGACGTCAAATGTAAAAGATATGGACACTGTGACATTACTTTTGCAACAACCCTCGTACATGTATTAATTCTACAATTTCAGGGAGATCAGACCTTACTCCCAGGCAGTGCATGTTCTCCTTTTTCAATAAGATTACATGAGGTAGATGCTTAGATAATGTGTTTAATATAAACCTAAAATTAAAGTGAGAAGAACGGAGATTTCAACAAGTAGACATATTTTTATGTGTAGTTTACCTTCTGTTGTCGATTATTTTGACATGATTATTTTGCAGAATTACTCCTATGTATGTTGCATGTAGTACATTAATCACGATAAAGGAGAATTAAAATATGAATGATGGTGATGGTTTTGTTATTGCAATAAAGTATTTGGTATGAGGAAAGGAATTTGGCAGGTTTAAAAAGTTCTTTATACTGTAAAAGTGGTTATTTACACTGGTTGTTAAGTACGCGTTTGTGACTGTCAAACATTACGCGTGGGTATAATATACGCGCTCGCTCTAGTTACGGAGAAAAAATTACGCGGCCCTCAATATCGTAACTACATGTAACATCGGTTTTTTCCCCTTTGAAAATGATAAGAAAAAAAATAAAAATAATTACAAACTTTAAAAAATACTGTTTACATTGTTTGGTAAATATAACGTCGATGTGTACAGTCAAATGCAGTGAAGTGTGAACAACTGGCCATGGTGTGCGCTTTATTGTAATTATTAACGCAAGCTCATATTGTAATTATTAACGCAAGCTCAAACTTCAAAGTGAAATCTACTTAACTGTATCTGCTTCTCGAGTTTTGACAGTTAATTTGATAGGTATGATTGTAGTGACTGTGAGTTTATTTTTAACATTTTGGACTAATCAATTGAAATTAAGAAATTGCGTGACGTTATTAGCTTTAAAATATTTAATATGAAGATGCATTTATCACCGCACAAGTAACATGATAATCATCACAGTTTGTGATATATTTGTCTATTCCAGTGCGTTCAATACCACGATAAATACACGACTGGTTCAACCCGTCAAACAGTATAAGTAATAATCTAGAAATATTTCAGAAGATTGAAATTTTGTGACCATACGCGTGGGGGTATTTTACGCGCTTTTTAGCTCACCGCGTAAGTAACCCCCACGCGTTAATAACCACTTTTACAGTAGGGTATATGCATACATGTATGATTGGTTAGTTTCGTCATTTCTAGCCTTGTGGTTCTTTAGAATTCTAAAACATCAAACTCTTTTTTTTTGCTCTTTTTCCATCATCCCCATTAACTCAAATATATATCCCAGCAAAATTGTGTAGACAAACCCAAATTTATGGCAATAAGATTGATTGTTTTATAACATTAATTTTCACCGAAAATTTTGATGCATTTTTTCATCTAGGGTTACAAAATCACCCCTTTGAATAGTAATAATGGAACTTATAAACAAAGTTAACTCTCCTTAGAATAATTAAACTATATAAATATTGCTAACAGATATATGTATTGACCATGAATAAAGTGTAAATGCCAAATGTATGTGTTAGATTATGTATACTGTAGAAACATAAATAAATATCCAGTCTTAAAGTAACCTATGTTTTGTACAGGTATATCATTCACAAAAATATACATGAACAATCAACAAATGTACAACATTAAAGCATGGAGGGTTTCTATATTCAAAAAGAATGGCATAAATAACTTTTCTCCGATGATAGCCATATCATTGATTAAGAAAGTGGAGAAATGGTCTTATTCTCAAGCATCTTTTTTGTTCAGGCATTCGGTACATGTGAATAAGATCCGATATCTGAATCAGTTATGTTAACGTTGATTACTGAAAATTATATAAGTGTTATTAACATTAACGTCGTATGTTTGGAATCCCACAAAAAGCTCCATGGTTTCGAACAAGTAGTATATCGAAGTTTCTACGTAATCTGTTTAGTTAATAATTGTAAACTATTGCGATTACTAAAGTAACGATGTATGAGGATAAACACGAAAAAAAAACAAAATGCTTTACAAGATTAAAAAAAATGTGAAAATATACTAACTGATTAATATTTTTTAGTTCTAGCATGACGAGCCTTTTAAAATTATTGTCTATGTTTTGAGGGTTCCTAACTATCACTGCATTTAAGAAGAACACTGTTTTGATTTTTCGTATCAGGCACATAGCATCGTTAACCGATTTTTTGCATACAATACTACGTTTCACTTATATCACTTTACCGTAGTAAAAACTGGGGGGTGGGGGCACCCAGCCTTTTAATAAATATTTTCAATAGTGCAAGTTGGGATGCTGTAGCCCACCAGAACCCCTGTTGCTACGTGCCTGCGTATGAAAATCGAAGCTATGCAGATGAAAATAAATAAATGGAATTTATGAATTACAATGCAAGTGTTAGAAACTATGTCATTATATTGACGAATTATTTTGCCAAAGACTGCTTTAAATGTCAATTTGTCAACAAACATGTATTTTAACAATTGAAATGTTTTCACGGGTATTAATTTGCTACAAAGCCAGACGGGTATTTAAATCCCATGACATGAAGTCAGTTATTCTCAATAAAAAGTGCAAAATAAAAAGTAAAATGCACATAAATACATAATTCACAATCGGAAATAGTCAGGGAAGCCATCTTGATTTTAAGGGTGAGAATGTCAACATTTTAAAGTGTCAATATATTCACATTCATTGATCCGTATTTGAACTTTTTTATTAAATAAAATGACTTTATTTTTCATTAATTATTACGTATACTGTTTTTGGCAGCATCCTCGATGTTTGGAATAGTAGGGGAAATACAAATGTAAACATCGCATGGATTTAAAGTGAATCTGTGAATTAAATAGCCGAGAAATTTAGGTTTTATCAATATTACAGAATACTATCGTCCTTGTGTGACTTTCTCAAATATTCATTAACAGACATAAGAACAGTTTTTTTGTTAATAAGCATATGGCTTTCCTGTCTTTTTTCCCTGCATATACTGTTTTATTACAGAAAGGACAAAATGCATGTACGACTGATTCGATGCAGAAATTACTTTATTAAAGGAAAGAAAGATATATTTCGAAAAACCAAGAGAGCAGGCATAACAAATTAATCTCATGTCTGGCTCGTTTACAGTCAAACCTTTGCTTGCCAGACCAGAACTCATCACCACTATAGACACTGGGTATGAAATGAATAGAGTAACATGTCTCGGTGATAAACACATTTGGACATGTGGAGAAGACAAAGTCATGAAACTTTACAACTTACGTGGGAGAGTATTACAGTCATTTAAAACTGAGCTAGGGGACTTTCCTGGTGACATTGCTGTAACAAGAAGTGGAAATCTACTCTATACTGACCCTGAATCAAAAACTATAAACGTAGTGGCAAATCAACGGAAAAAAGAATCGAAAGAATTTCAAATGTGGAAACCCTACAGTATCTGTAGTACCTCTTCTGGTGACCTCCTGGTTTACATGATTAGTGATTTCCATAAACAATCAAAAGTTGTCCGTTACTCTGATAGCTTCATAGAGAAACAATTAATTCAGTTTGATGAAAAAGGAAAACCCTTGTTTTCACTAGGTTTCATTAAATACATCAGTGAGAATAGGAATCTGGATATCTGTGTGGCTGACAATGGAGCAAGTACCGTAGTTGTGATTAATAGGGCTGCAAAACTCAAATTTAGATATTCTGGTTGTTACTCTGCATCCAAAAAATCCTTTGATCCATACGGGATTACAATAGACAGCCAGAGTCAGATCCTAATAGCAGACTGTTACAACAACTGTATACACATACTAGATCAGGGCGGTTAATTTCTCCGTTACGTACGACTTAAACTAGACCTTCCTTGGGGTTTGTGTGTAGACACAAGAGACAATCTCTTTGTGGCCGAATGGGGCAGTGGTAAAGTTAAGAAAATCAAATACATGCAATAGCTCTTATTTCCATGTGGTGAATTATCATAAGTTTCAAAATCAACCAAAATTCATCGGAACATTAGCTAGAATTGAAAGTTCTAGATGTCATCATAAAGCGGAAAAAGTAAGTTGTGTAACATTAACATTTGTATATTATTTGTACATTTTGTCAAGACTTATTATATAATAAATTGGAAGAAAAAAACAGTTTCCTTGTTCATCCTTAGCCTAGTCCCCTGTCTCATCCTTGCCAAAGCAGGAGAGCCATGTGGATTACATTATATGCCTTCCTTTTATTAGTCAGAACAATGCGCGCTAGATCGTGGGTTTTTGAGCCGTTACCGTTAACCATGGAAATAAATATCGACGTAACAATGACACATTACGTCAATGACGTAGAAAAATATGACGTCAAAATGAACGTCTTCGCCGGAAGCGCAGCCATATTGGATCGCAATTGGATAAGATTCAGGGCAGATTCGCCCTGAATCTTTTGTACTCCACCTGGCCCTAGTGACGCAGAGTTTACGAAGCAAATTAGGGCAAGAACCAGGCTAGTTCATCCTGATCTCTGGATCGCATTTGAAAGAAATGATTTACTGACATGAATTTGCTGAAATCGTTTCTTGAAACTCAAAATGAAAAAAGACTCACAGAAACAAACCCTCTTTCTGAATAGAATAACATTTTGTGAAAAGGAGAGGTTTCAACAAGGCTGTTTTTTGGTCCATGCTTTTTGCGAAAAATGAAATTATATTGCCAACAATTTTAAACTTACTTTCATTATTTTCAACATGTCTAATTTTGTGCTATGTATTTAATTTGGGAGAAAAAAGTTAGGATAATATTGGAACAAATGATCAAAGTATGGTACCCTCAACCGCTTTAACATTGAGTATATGTGCAGAAAGATTATACTGAAATATGGTTGTGGTTCGCAATGCAACACACACTTAAATACTAATGACTTTGCAAATTTTGCAATCTGTTGAGTTGTGGTTAATTTTATTCAAACACGTAAAGTGAATCATACATATTTATAACACTGTCCAGTCAATCAAACAGATTACTAGGAATTCGACACTAGCTCTGGGGTATACTTTTTACCCTTCTGTGTGTCTGTCTGTAACAAATTTTCTTCGCATATTTTCGGCAACTACTCATAGTAGATGATTGGGGTTTTTTTTGCAGGTCGAAAGGTGACAATTATTTTTGTATGAATACAACGTCAACTTTCTGTTTGTCTGTGTGTCTGTATGTACCAATTTCTATCACAGTTTTCTCAGCGAATACTCATTGCAGATTCTTGAAATTCTAGTACACGCTTCGTTTTGGTATGCCATGTTATAGTGAGATTGATTCATGAGAGTCAAACAGAGTGGGGTTTTACTATTTAGTACTGGCTTGTCCTTTTATACCTGAATTAAAATCATACGATGAAATCAAACATGAAAGAACAATAATTGATTTTATTATATGATTGAATAATTTCCATCTCTCTGATTGGCTGAGATCCAACTATGTTAGAAAAATACTACGTTGTATTGACCTGCACGTGACGTTCAAGGTGAATACAAGGATTTATTTCCTCTACATTGATCTAAAAATAGATCAGGAAATTCCAAATTGATACAAATTGCTTTGGAAAGCTATTTGACCGACTATGACTTTTTTTCACGTGAACAAAACATGAGCGAATATATATTTACGGGTGAGGGTGGTAAGAGGGGATGCAGGGACCCCCCTCCAACACTTTTACTGAACAACAAATTTTACTTTTTGGCTGTCAGTTTTCCCTGATAATATACTCATTCCTTTCAAAATCTATCCTATAAAAAAGACTGACATTATTTTTTTTAACGACAACTAAAATTGATCCAAAAAAAAAGAACATTTCAAATTGACACTACTGGTAAGGTTTATTTACTTTTAAATTCTGCTTCTCTCTTGCATTTGGCTAGGACTAAATTAAATGCAAACAAGTAATGAGCTTTATCATTTTATCAGTGAATCATATAATAAAACGATTATTGCTATTTTTTTTCGGTCAATACAATGATTTAGCCATCTTCGGGCTCGGTGAATATTGTACTCCTTAGATGGCTAAATCATTGTATTGACCTCAAAAAACAGCAATAATTGTATAATATTATAACATGCCTGTGTGTCTTTTTGTGAGGAAAACAAAAAACTTTGACACTAGAGACGTTAGTTTCAATATATAAAAACCAAGGTCAGACTTACTGTTTCACAGTAAACAATATTAATTATTTAATGCAAATCAAGGTCAAAGTTTCTTTATTTGGGTATGTTGCTGTTTCACAGATTAAATATACATTTTTTTCCGTTTAGTAACCAGCTCCTTTCAACTTAATTATTAACTTGAATTTTACAAGATGTTGATGATGCATATCTTTTTTACGGAAGAACATAAGAATTATTAATTTACACCTTGATCAAAAGTGATTTGTGCAAGTTCAAAGGGGCACATGTACATGCGATTACAAAAACATTTTGAAAAAAAAATTAAGGTACGTTTCACACAAAAATGGGTACAGACATGGAGTCAAAGTATATATCTTTAGAATTCAAACGAATGTATATAAAACTAGAGCAAAGCTCGTTGCAAAGCAACGAGTAGGTCTTCCGTCCTGTTTGACCGGAAGTAGCTTTCATTAAAAAAAAAGAGAAATAACGCCAAAAAATGTTTTGAATCCTCTAAAGCTATGTTAATCAATGCACAAATAAGCCTTTTCATGCTACTTCCGGTTTAACCGGAAGTGACGACGACGCACGGAAAATTAATTTTTTAGCTCCCAAAGACATGTGTTACCCAAAAAACTTGTCAAAAACGGCAAAAATACGCGTTTTTTGACTACTTCCGGTTTGGCCGGAAGTGTCGATGCTGGACGACACCATTAAATTAAGCTTGACATTTTCAACAACTTTGCTTCTTTGATGTATAACAAATTCTCAATACTTTTTGAGATATCTGGAAAAAACTTTTGGCCCCTCTAGATCCCTTAATTTAGGGGTCAGCCCTTTTTCCGACATATCATTTGAAAGATCTTCTAATTGTGTACAAATCATGTATATTTTAACAAAATATTTTTAGTTTAGAAGATAAGAAGCAAAATATGAGTAATTTTTTGTTCTTTTAAGCGTTCTAATTTTTGACCCCTATATAGCGCCATTTTGAATAGAGAAATCGAAAAACAAAAACCGATGTGCACAACTTCAATCCTTCTTTTATCTAAATTCAGTAGAATTTCTGCTCCAGCTTTAGCCGTCTCTGAGCCTTTGTCCGGAAACGAAAGCCTATAAATTTTCGTTTAAAGGGAAATAACTCAAAACCGGAAGTGACTTTTTGAAATTTCTGATAGAGTTTATAAACGTTTATAACCTCAGAAAATTTGAGCAAAATCCGTTAAGAAATGTGTGAGATATGAGGCCTCAAAGTTTCGGTCTAGGAAGCAGAAGAAAAAAAAGAATAACTAGATACGATCTCGTTGCGAGCAACGAGTGGGTCTTCCGTCCGATTCTTGATAAGATAAGATTTTGATTGAGAATTTCATTCTAAAATAATGAATGATTGATTGATTGATTGATTGTATACTGTTTAACGTCCCTCTCCAGAATATTTCACTGATATGGAGACGTCACCATTGCCGGTGAAGGGCTGCAAATTTGGGCCTATGCTCGGCTCTCAGGGCCATTGAGCAGGGAAGGATCTTTATCGTGCCACACCTGCTGTGAAAGGGGGCCTCGGTTTATACGGTCTTATCCGAAGGACCGCCCCATTTTGTCGCCTTTTACGACAAGCAAGGGGGTACTGAGGACCTATTCTAACCCGGATCCTCACGGGACTAAAATAATGATAAAGATTGTGAAGAAGAACGATTTTGCCTCCATAATCTGTAAACAGACATTGAACATTAAGACTTAAAATTCGAGTTTTGGCCCCTCGTGCACCCTAATTTTAGGGATCAGTCCTTTTTTCTTCATATCATCTTAAAGCTCTCACGACATTTCTGAAACAACAAAACACTTTCTAAAATCATATAACAATCAATACCAACAAATTCCACTCAAACATACAAAAAATCAATCTACAACACAATAAACACAGACACCGAATATTACACATTTACTAAATTCAAATTCTCCCGCACCGGAAGTGACGTCATCGTTACCATGACAACAACTGACCAATCACAACAGTGTATTACTACACGGCACTATTTCAAACATATATATAACCTCTATACAACACTTCTCATGACACTTTCACGGCACATCTCAACACACACTTAAGTCCCATTCTCATATATATACATATTAAGGAGACATTCTACGGAACTTCAAATACTAAACAAAACATTTCATATAACACACTAATATTACTTAACATAACTCAATTTCATTAAATACGAAAAGAATATTCTAGAACTCCATCAGACATTTTTGCTTCAGTATTGTATAATAAAATATTTACTGATAAAGAGTTATCGATTAAAGACTTTTGGCCCCTCTTGGCCCCTAAATTGAGTACCCAACCCCTTTTTCTGGATTTTATCTTAATGTTCTCATGTTTGTTAACACTTTTTGTTCAACAACTATTCAGAGATTCTCTTTCGTTTTCGAGTTATTTGCAAAAGAAATATTAAGGGGCCAACCCTTCAACTCCTTTATGGGGATGTATAGCAAAAAATGAAAGGTTGCACTATTGTTCAGAACATTATTTTGAACATCTTAAGTTCAATATTACTTATCAAAATATTTCCCACTTTTGAGATATAAAGCGTCAAAGATTTAGCATTTTGGCCCCTTATGGCCCCTAATTTTGCACCATAAAGAAATTTAAATCATAATATATAGTTGTAGATTGTTGAGATAAACATTTTTGCTTCAGTAATGTATTACAAAATATTGACTGCTAAAGAGTTATCGATTAAAGAGTTTTGGCCCCTCTCGGCCCTTAATTTGAGTGCCCAGCCCCTTTTTCTTGATCTCATCTTAAACCTCTCAGAATTTTGAACACTTTTTGTTCAACAACTATTCAGAGATTCTCTTTTGTTTTCGAGTTATTTGAAAAAGAAATATTTAGGGGCCAACCCTTCAACTCCTTAATGGGGACGTATAGCAAAAAATGAAAGGTTGTATATTGATAAGAACATTATTTTGAACATCTTTTATTCAATATTACTTATCAAAATATTTCCCACTTTTGAGATATAAAGCGTCAAAGATTTAGCATTTTGGTCCCTTTTGGCCCCTAATTATGCACCATGTGACATTCAGATTGTAATATATGGTTGTAGATTGTTGAGATAAACATTTTTGCTTCAGTATTTAATAACAAAATATTGACTGTTAAAGAGT
This sequence comes from Saccostrea cuccullata, assembly GCF_032062105.1. Lineage (NCBI taxonomy): Eukaryota > Metazoa > Mollusca > Bivalvia > Ostreida > Ostreidae > Saccostrea > Saccostrea cuccullata. The sequence continues at coordinate 43,941 of NW_026931481.1, forward strand.
TATCGAATAATTACTTTTGGCCCCTCTCCGCCCCTACTGTGATGAGTCAGCACTTTTTTCTTAATATCATATTAAAGATCTTGTCATTTTGCAGAAATATTGCTCAGTATGTTTTAAGAAAATAATTATACTTTAAAAGATATGATGCAAAACGTCTCAAAAAATCAGTCAAGATTCGTGTCCTAAATTTGACCCCTACCGAGCTTCCATACTAGGCATTTCCGGAAAATTTGAGAACCATTGTGCATATTGGCAACATGTCCTTTATCTGTGGTAAAAATTTCAGTGTTCTAGCGTAAGCCGTTCTTGAGTTTCTCTAAATTTCGATTAAAGGGCAATAACTTCCGACCGGAAGTGATTTACGAAAAAATGAGAAAAACGGATCAGGTTTAGTTGAAGACACACCTTTCCTGAAAATTTCATGTTAATCGATTGAGCCATCTCCGCGATATCTTCTGCACAAAAATTGTAAGAAGAAAAGGAATAATAATAACAATAATAATAATAAAAGTGAAAAAGAAACAAAAGAATAATAGAAGGGTCTTCCGTTGGAGACGGAAGACCCTAATAATCTTTACCAACAGAATCAGTAGAAGGTCTTCCGTTGGAAACGGAAGACCTTAATGAAATTTGATAAAAGACACATCTCAGAATTTGCATCCAATATATATAAATGAAATAAGTACATATAAATTATGTTTAATGCCTGTGTTTAGTGTACACTTACAGAATCAGTTCTTTTTATTGCATCAAAATTTTTTTAGTTTTGAATACAATTTATTGATAAGAGATTTTTTTACACTTCCTTTGTAATACTAAGTACGAAATACTATTAAATCGATGTAATTACTTATAATGCGTAGAGGTCTTTTTTCTACTTTATACTTGTAAGAATATGTATGGGTCGCAAGCACAGTTATATTTTAAATGATTTGTCTCATTATATGATATATCTTAATATTGAAAGCTTTTATTTATTTATAACTGATTGTTTTTCATACCTTTTTTTATATTATTTTCGGAAGCAAAGATGTCTAAAAGAAAAAACGTACACAATTTCCATTGAATTCCTATGGCTACAACTACAGAAGTTCTTTTTCCAAAAAATATTAAATTAGTTAACTTTTTGTGTTCTTTCAGCCCTGTTCCATGTTCCCTGATGATATATGGTTAATCTTTCTTTAGTTTTTCACAATGAATAGTCTTCTACAAGTAATAAATCTTCATAACCCTCTTAGACGCTTTTAGAGGGACCCTTTAGATATTCCTTGGTCACGTGACTAGTATAGGTTTGTTTTTCAAATAAATTATGAAATATGATAGAGGAAACATTTCTAGACATAACTAAAGGAATTAATTTGACATTCATCATGGGCCAAAAATTAGCCCTATTGAAACCCTACCTTTGTTTTGAGTGTAGGAAGTTTTAAAGGCGAGGGTAAATGAAACTTGTAAAGAAGAGCAAAACCATAAACTGACATCGAAATAATTAAACTATGGGCATTTTGGTCGGTTTGGAGTAAATGTCCCGAATGTATATTAAAGAACTGCCAACGATAGTATTGTTCTCCCGCCTACCATCAAGTCAATTTCAAAAGTTAACATATTTTAATGAGATATAATGTTTTTAAAGATATTTGTATGCATTTTCATAAAAAATCATTTTTTTAAGAAAACGAAAAGATATAAACTCTATAATTTTTGTAAAACATGTTTTTCATTATATAAAAGCATCATTGCAAGTTGTTGATATAAACGTGAGTTTTTATCTTTTTTTGGTATATGAACCTTGGCGTAAATCTGAGTAGCAGGAAATAAAGAAAAAACTGCTATAGACATGCAGATTTGATTTTATTTAATCAATACGGCATTCATATTTTATTGGGAACAACAGCAAAAGTTTGGACCGCAATTAATGTATGGCAGAACAACTGAAACGTCCTTATCTCCAGGTGTTGGGCCATTTGGTATTGGGAGTATTCTTAAGGCCTCGTTTGGAGAAAATATGCAAGGCATTAATGTATTGAGATTTTCTGTGTAAATTATTCTTGAATATTAACAATTTACATACACCGAAAATAAATGCAACAGGGATAAATTATTTAAGCTAACTTTTCTTCAAACCAAGAAAATATAGACAGGTGATATTAAGGACTTTTAAAGTATTTTGATGATTGATTGATTGTATATTGTTTAACGTCCCTCTTGAGAATTTTTCACTCATATGGAGACGTCACCGATGCCGATGAAGGGCTTCAAATTTAGACCTATACTCAGCGCTCAGGGCCATTGAGGGTTCTTTATCGTGCCAACGCCTACCGTGACACGGGACCTACGATTTTAAGGTCATATCCGACAGACCCGTGACTTTTACTTCTAGTGCCGAGCGCTTGGCGAAGGAACAGTCACTACCTTTGTTTACGTCTTAGGTATGACGCGGCGCCGCGATCGAGAATCGAACCCGGGCCTCCCGATCACGAAGCGAACGCTCTACCACTAGGCTACCGTGATAAATAAATGCCAATTTTACATGAATTTTTTTAATGTTGATTTATGCTATTTCATTAACATAAAATTAATAATAGGTACAATTGTTGGTTACTTAATGTTAAAATCCACGTAAAAATTTCCAGATTTACGGTATGCATATGGTGAAAGCCCCTGGTAACACAGGCTGATTTTATGTCTAATAAAAATAATAATAATAATACTTTATTTATAGAAGGTAATCCGATTAGTGCGAGCACTAGTCTTCCTCGGGGCCTTCTTAAAAACACATATACAGTGTTTTATACAATAATAAAGACAATAATCACAAACATGGAACAATAAGATATGAACACACATTATGTTACAATAGAATAAATTAAACACTTTCGTTTCATTATAAGTTCAGAGGAATGAACAACTTTTTTTTTTCATGAAGAACGTTTCATAAGTAAAAAATTTTCTACCCTACTTTTAAATATTGAAAGGGATTGGGAATTCCTTATACTAATAGGCAACTCATTCCATATAATACATGTAACCCCTGAATATTGCAAAGAATTTTTAAATAAATTAGTTTTAAATTTTGGTAAACGAAGTTCTGAATTTGTTTGTGAGCATAGCGTGTATGATCCACAACTTTGAAATTCAAAAAAATCATGCATATAATCAGGAGACATACCATGAAATATTTTGAACATCAGAATGCTTTTCTGTAAATATAGAAGTTCATGAACTGTTAACCAGCCTAATATGGTAAACAAGGGCATTGAAGGTGCATCGTATTTTTCATTTAAAATAATCCTAGCTGCTCGTTTTTGAAGTTTGTATATTCTATCGATGTGAGTTTGAGGAGAGTTACCCCAAATAGATAGACAATATAAAATTGATGGTAAAATAAATGCGTTATAAAATAGCTTTCTAGTATGCAATGGAAGGAACTTCTTAATTTTTCGTAAAGTAAATAATTTATATGCAAGAGTTTTGCAAACTGCATCTACATGACTAGTAAATTGAAGATTATGATCAATGTGAACACCTAATAATTTCTCTGTTGTAACATTTTCAAGGGGTTGGCCAGAAAGTTGTAAATGAAGATTAGCGTTTTCAAATTTTGATTTCTTTTGATGTGTTCCCATTAACATACTCTTAGTTTTGTCTGTATTCAAAATCATCTGATTTTGTTGACACCAGTTTTGTATTTGAAAAAGGTCTTGATTCAGAGCTGCTTCAAAATATGAAATATTGTTACCATGAAAATGCATTGTAGTGTCATCAGCAAACATATCAATATTACAATGTTCAACAGATAATGGTAAATCATTAATATATAACAGGAATAATAAAGGACCTAAAATAGATCCCTGTGGCACACCTGCTGTGACAGGCAGTGATTCAGATGTGTACGCACCAATTTTAACACTCTGCGTTCGATCATTTAAATATGATTCAAACCACTGAATCGATATAGGATCAAAGTTGTAGCATTTAAATTTAGTAATAAGTATATCATGATTTACGAGATCAAATGCTTTGCTAAAATCCAAATAAGTAATGCCAACGAAATTTCCTTGATCTATTGCATGCAGCCAGTTATCAGTTAGTTTTGTGAGAGCTGTCTGGCAAGAGTGAAATTCTCTAAATCCAGATTGTGCTTTCATTAATAAATCATAGTGAGAAGTGAAGATTCGTATATTTTCTGCTACATGCTTCTCTAAGACTTTCGAAATAGTTGGTAAGATTGAGATTGGTCGATAATTTCCTGGGTCTGATTTATCACCCTTTTTAAATAGAGGAGTTACTTTTGCTATTTTTAACTGTGAAGGAAAGGACCCCTTGATTATGCTGGAATTTATTAATTTATCTAAGAACATGTATTGGTAATATGAGTTTAAATTAAGAATATCTTGAAAAATCAGTAAGTAAGGTACGTTGCATTTGTCCTTAAAATCATTGAGTTGGTAAATTTTGACTTTGAGGAGGATCAGATTGAGTGCCCTTTTTATAATTGTACCAGGGGATCTCAGGGGCATGTACCTAAGAAAACTGTTGGAATTCATCATTCAAAATAGTGGTTAATTGTATAATTTGTGAGATTGTATTTCTATCAAATATATGGCGTGCTCTTTTGCTACCTTTTAATGCAAATAAATTTCTCCATTTTCAATTTGAATTTGTGTTAATAGAGTTTGAATAGAATTGAATTTGTGATGATAGGACAATTAAGCATTGATGGAAAGTCAATAAAAAAATCGAACCATATGCATATAATAACAGATATAACAAACATTTTAAAGGAT
>NW_026931482.1:0-4703 GCF_032062105.1 Saccostrea cuccullata
TGTAAGTAATTTCAGCTGTTACTAATTCATTGGGATTCTCTATATTATACACTTATCCACTGGTTGTGAGTGGGATAGCTTTTTTATAAAAACCCGACACAGAACTATTCCCCAGGCTTGCCCAGAGCTATCCCACTCACAACCAGTGGATAACTTTATTATACTGATGTATAATATAATTTCTGAGGTTTGAATTTTTTTAGAGTAAGATAATTTTCAAGAATAATCTGAAACCTGATGACGTCACAATCTACTAAAAGTCATTATGACATCATCAGTTTAAAGATTTATCACTGGAAATCAAAATTGGTGGCAACAATTGCATGAAAATTTTCCGAGGGTGGATGGGCAAAAACTACAGTCAAACTTGTTTTAAGAGGCCACCTTTGGGAAGTTGTAAACTCCCGCTTAAGACAGTGGCTCTTATTCCAGTTTGCCCTCGAAAAGCACATTTGGTCAATAAATAAACAACATTATGCACTACAGTTAAATTAATTAATCATAATTAAACAGTTAAATTTCACAAAAGCTTTTTATGTGTATATATAATAATTCGGGCTCATTAAAAGAAATTAAAGAATTCGAAATGTTTTTAAAAGGTTTTGTGCATGTTTCTGTTCCTACATATTAGTTAAACATCTTGCATTCATAAGTGTGCTTTTGTTACATTGAATTATTAAATAAATTCTATTAATTTTTAATTGAAGAAATACATACAGTGCCTATTATCCTTTTTTATGAAGAAAAGAAAAATACACAAAAATACAGTTAAATGGTAAATAAAATAAAGCATAGAAATTTAAGTAAAAATATGTCAATAATAATTTCACTTACATATGTTAAAAAGATAGTCAGCAGTGTAACACCCCCCCCCCAACTTAATTAATCGGTAATTAACTTACTTGCTGAAGTTTATAAAGTCTGATTAATTTTATTGTTTATAAAGCTTCAGAATTTCTATTTAACATACACACATTGCCAGAGGATGTATTTACCAGTTGAAAATCATTCCCCTAACACAGGTGTCAAGTGCAGTAGAGCGTGTCTAATCCCTATCGATCCTCTCTTGATAGTGGAATTCACGAGAAAATCATGGCATATGAAGCACTTTGTTTTTACAAGAGTAGCAATTAGGACTTCTACATGGAATCAAATTTAAAAGGTGTGAATTTCGTTAACTAGAGGAAAGTATCAATTGAATTAAATTCTTTTAATTTTTCAATCGGCGATCTTGAAAAATAATTACATATTGATCTAACAGAACAAATATTTTTTTTCATAACACAAACAGAGTTCAACATCTAAAACCAATTTTTTTATTGCATTTTTGGAAAAAAATTACCAAACCAACACTTTTTAAAAGAGGTGAAAATCCCGAAAGGGCCCCTTTCTGAAAAACCTTTTGGGAAATTTAGTGGCCGCTGGCCGCTTACACGGGTCCTTTATTCCATTTAAAACTTGGAGAATGAAAGTCCCCTGCCGCGATCCCTGATTGGGTGGCCTACAATTTTGTGTTACCCGGGGGTATAGCTTTGTTTGGGGGAGGGATGGTTATTTTACCTTCTAACTTTAAGGAAAAAAAGAAGTATAATAACATCGTCATTTTTTACGGCTTTATATTTACCAAAGAATAAAATTTTAATCCCATGACATTATTTGTACCTAATTTCCATTGGTGTGGAAGGTCCCCCCATACCCCACACCCCTTTTGGTTGAAACCTCCCATCAAAATTTCCTCTTGTAATCCTATCAGAATGATCAAATCAATTTATTTTCTTGAGAAAGTAACAAGTTTAAGATACATTAACCATATATGTAAATTTAATATTTCATTGAAAAAAATAATAAAATCAGTAATATAATCACTGCATTTTAATTAAATATAATTTTATCGACTTTTTGGGGTTTTTCTGATCATTTTTTACTTTTCCCTAAACATGGGAATTTCCCCGAATTTGGGTATTTACCCGGTTCTAGTTCCTGGCAAGGCGTTTTACCCGTGACCTTAAGTAACCTTTTAACATTTACCGTTCCTGAAACCCCCGTGAAAACCAGGGTCTTTGGGCAGCTGTAGGTAAAAAAAAATATCTTACATATTTACATGTAAAATAATAGCTATTTGTTAATGGGAATAAAAAACAAAAAATAAAAATTAAATTTTTTATATACTTTAGTTGTAGTGTTCCCTAAATTGTATATTTAATCATCATTTGGGGTATGTATTTTTAAGGAATTCAAAAAAAATAATCATTCAAAAACTCAAAAAGTATTTTTTTTTTCTGCAGTATAAAATTTTTCCCCCCTAACCATATGAGGTAATCCTAAAATTTGGGGGGGACCTTTTTTAAACAGAAACAAACTGATGAAAAATAATAAAAAATAGTAAATAACTCAAAAATACATTAAACCCATCAAAAACGGAACCTAACCAAAAGATATTTTTTTAAGTCGGGGGGATAACCCCCCCTCCCCCTGTAAAACCCCCATTTTGTCATATTCGTAAAAACCCCATCAATTAAAAAAAAAAAAGACAATTCAGCTGTAAATTGCTAGAAATAAATTTTCATTTTTTTTGAAAATTTTACCCATGCTATCGGGGAATGTTTCCACCGATAAAACTCCCTCCCCCCGGCATTGTTTGGCCCCCCCTGTTTTTAGTTGTAATGAAGAAAAAAATTTAAAATGAAGTAATATTATACATGTGTATGAGGAAACGTTATGTTGTGGCAATTTTACACCTTAACAAAAACCAACTTAAAAACCCCCCCCCCCCTCCTCCACAAAAGTAATTTTTATTTTCTAAAAGAACTTGACTTTTTTTCTTTGTTTGTTTAACGCAACTCTTTTTCAGTCCCCCCCCCACCGACCCTTCATAGTTGTAAACATTACATATACATGTACATCCATCAGTGTAAAACCCCTTGATTTGTTTATTTAAATACTTACCACCATTCCATTTTTGGGGTTGGAACTCCGTACCAAAGCCGTCCTCCGTCAAACGGAAAGGGAACCCATGTCCTTAGCAAGGTCTACAAACGTAATTATTTTTCATTCAGAATCTCGGAATAAATATTTGAATCACTCACACCGTTATAAAAAGCCGTAGCATCGGTACCAACAATACTTTTACTATTAAAAATGCTAAAAAGATGTTTTTTTTGAAGTTAATGGAAATGTCGCAGTGTATGAAAAAAAATGGTATTAAAAGGAGTTAAGCCCCTCGAGCAAACCCCACAAAAAGGATTTTTAGTTTGATCCCCCCCCCCCCGGTTTTTTTAACTGATGAGCTATTGTTCATTAAAATATATCTTACTGTGAGCAAAGTTCTGCTCGCCCTCAGAGCCAATCCACCAAGCTGCTGCTCACCGTCTGACGACTTTAAGGGCATCCACCCAGGGTCTCTTGGTGGTGTAAAGTCGGTAACAATTCTCGCCATATTTAGTCCAACCCGAGGTACACGTAATTGCAGAAACTCGGTGCTCTAAATTGTTTTAAAAAAATGTTATTATGGATTTCAATAATTACGGATCCCCCTCTTTTGGTTTCTTAAATGTGGGGACACATCAAGGAAATTCTTTTTTAAAAAATTAGAATCCTTTAAATCAATTTTTATAAGAATTAAAATTTGAAATTGATTAAATTTTCCCATGATTTTAAAAATGAGGTTTTTTTTTTCATGCGGAAAATAAAAAATACTTACCTTGCACTACGAGTGCTATAATTACCAATGCAAATAGCATGACTCTGTAGAATACCTTCCAACAAAATAAAAAAAATATTTTTATCACACAGCAGTTTCCATTCTACCTCAAACTTTATAATTTTTCTCTTCTATTTTATATTTTTTTCCTTCATTCGTATTAGATTTTTTTAAAACTCTAAACCTACTTTTAAATGGATTTTAGCAACAAATTTTCTTATTCTTTTAATTTTTTTGACCTCATATTGTCACATTATTATTATTTTATTTATTTATTCATTTTTGGAAAACAGTCAAAAAGTAAAAACATCTCTACCGATTTAGTCTTCAGAAGCCCAATTCTGCAAAGGCAACAGCGCTGCAGCCAGTGTCTGGACTTTGCTTTCAAATAAAATTTCACAAAAAATTTCAAAATTAAAATTAAATTGAAATTCAAACATATTTTTAAAAGTCGGATTTTAAAAAAAACAACATTTAAATGCCAAAATTTTTGTAAAGCTGAATAATTCAGTTTTAATCAAATTTCAAATTTTCTAAATTTAGGGTTGAGCTTGGAAATGTAAAGAAAAGAGAATATTCTTTTTTCAAGTTTATATTCCAAATTCTCAAAAAATATAGGGTTTTGGGGTCGTTATATGTTACTCTCTCTCTGCTATATAATCATCGATATCATAGTACTTAGCACAGTACTTAAACTCAATCGCATCATCTTGGGCCTTTCCGTCAGAGGTCGGAAAACTTCCGCATGGCAGTCGCGATTGTCACAGATAAACCAATTCTCCGCAAATGTAATCATCAGAATTTCAACAAATATTAACAAAACTATTGACCTAAAATTGCTCGTCCATTTATAAAAGAATGCCATATTCCAAATTTGATTTTTTCCAAATTTAAAGCACATTCCTTAGTTCTTATCCACAGTGCAGTCGCCCACGTCGCAGTGTTAGAGCGTCTGCTCCAGAGTTGCGAAGTAAGGATTTTTACTTTCAATTTTTTAAAAAAA
>NW_026931483.1:0-48404 GCF_032062105.1 Saccostrea cuccullata
TAAATGCGTAGGACTCACGGCTGGCGTGTTTTTCAACAAGGGATGCTTACTCCTCGAAGGCACCAAATCCCACCTCTTGAAGCCTCAGAACTGTGAAGGTGCCGTTTTCAGGGAATTGGTTTGTTCGTAGATTTTGCTAAAGATCGATCAATCTGTCAAATCAATCCTTAGACGTTTGGCTTTCTGGTTTTATTTTCTCTCTCTAGATCTGGGTGATAAGTATTTTGTAACGATATGTATAGATGTCTGTTTAATAGTTCGTATACTTTATCAATTTATTTAACTCGCAGCGGTCGTGCGCGATCAACAAGGATTGTTTACATTTTGTAGGTACCTGACCCCACTTTTCGAATTCCATGGAGTCCGTTTTTATGACCTGTCTTAGTTTTATCATGTTTGGAAGTAATTGCATGTTAAAAAAATCTTGTTTCACGAAAACAATTACATCTAAGACTTAATGTAATTCAAATAACCTTAAAAGTTATTTAGCGTATTTCTATACACAGTTACCGTTCAAATCAAGATGATTTTTTCACTCGTTTGTGGAAAGCCACATTCTGCTACTAGAGAAGAAGGTAAGGTTTTAGCCTAATTGTGCCCTAAAATGTTATGTTATCAGTTTTGAAACTGGCTTAAATTTTAATTAAATATATGACTGTGAAAAATTAGAAAAGAATATGGCACAGAGGATTATCATTCTGCCAATATGACGACATTAATGTAATGTATTTCTGTTTTTTAACATACAAAGCCTTAAATTAGCCAATTTCAAGGGTAAATTTCCATTAGAAAATAGTGTCCACAGCCGTCGCACACTTTGATTTTTTGATATGTTATGCAAAAAAAAAAAAAAAAGAAAAAAAATAATAAAAAAATAAACAAAAATATAAATCAGAGAATTTGGGTGGGCTATGTCTGTGGACAATATCTTCTGAAAGAAAATTCAATTGAAAATTGGTGTCCCCTGCAACTTTTGAAGAAAATGAGGGAAAATGCGCATGTTTATGACGTCACAATTACCATTTAAAAACACATGGGAGAAAAATGATTTGTATGATTTTTCTGCTTGGAATTTCAATGATTGAGAAAGCATTAGTTTTTTCTTTTATACCAGTTTCATTTTTTAGAAAATTACAGGGCAAGATCTGTATAGAAACCATACCTTGTTCTTTACTGTCTTAGTATAATAATGTTTGGAGGTAATGTCATGTTGAAAGATCTTGTTTAGCGAAAACAATTATATCTCAGACTTATTGTAATTCAAATAACCTTAACAGTCATTTGGCTTATTTCTATACACAGTTACCGTTCAACTCAAGGTGAATTTTTCACTCGTTTGTGGAAAGCCACGTTCTGCTACTAAATTCACTGTATATTGTAAATAGAGAAGTATTTTCTTCTGAAAAAACACATTGTTCTGTTAAGTGAATAAACTGATCATCGAGAATACGGTACCTATTTTATTTTGTCATTAATACGTACTGATATCGCAATGAGTTTTTTTTCTTTGAATAGAAAACTGTTTATTATAACCTTTAAAATTGTTCGTAAATACGAGATTGATAAATATTTTTGCAAAAAAAATGCAAAAGTTTAACACTTCGCCGCATACTTTGAAACTTGATTTTTGTTTATGTCTAAAGTTCTTATTCCATTGCTTTTTGAAAAATGCTGCTAGAATCGTATGGTTAACGGGGATTGATGCATGTTTTTTTTTTCGATCTTATGAACAAAATGTAAAATTTTTGAGACGGTTTCGCCCAAAAGTGTTGAATAATTATTTCTGTGATAGGACAGAGGATTCTAGCAGCAATTTTAATGGTACAAAGAAGAGATGTTTTTACATAACAATTTAAAAATTGAAATTAATTATCCCCGGGGTAGTGTTGAACTTTTTACTTTTTCAATTAAGGCATTTTTTCTAATTAAAGACGTCACGTGGTGACGTCGTGTTGAAGTGCTTCCTGTAGTATAAGTCTCATTGAAGTCTATAGAATGCATAATGCTAGCAAAAGTTTTATCCATGCCTTTTCCGATTTATTAGTGTCACATACTATTAAAAAAGTGTTAATTCGCCTAATTTTGATACGTGTGCTGCCTTTACAAACCCACGTGATGAGAAAAAAATCTTTAAAACGATAAATAAAATAATGTAAATACTTACCCAAATAAAACAAAGAACTGCCAAAATAAGAAATATTTCCACTTTTGCCACATTCATCTACTCGTAAGATCGTTGTTTAGTTAATAAAAAGATATCTTAGGTATATACTTAGATTTATATTCAATTTAAAGTATTTATAGGAAGTTTCACTGTTATTGCGCACGATATTAAATCACATATCTAAAATTTGTTTTGGACATAAAATAACATGAATACAATTATAATGAGCTAGATAGATAAAAATAGCACAGAAGTCAACTATATGGTACAGAAACTTCTATAAAATGAAAATTAAAGGTTATTCAGAAGTAGTATTACTGCATGATGTAATATAAGAATGACATGTATTCCTGATTTATATGCTTCTTTTCTGTAATCTGCATTTTTTTATTGATAAATTAAATGTTTGAGGAAATTAAACGATAATAAATATAAGTGAATGCTCGCAAATGTGATAGTTTGCTTGTTTAACACTCATTTTAAGCCTTGTTATACATCTGTTCATATTTAGCACTTCATTTCTAGGACGAAAATACATAAAAAATATTAATTATTTTCTTAACTTACATGCATTTAGTGTTCATTTAATATAGAAAAGAACTACATGAACTTTGAAACTGTTTCTGATGTTTCTTCTTTAAAACACTTTAAAAAGAAGGTGTAAACAGCAAACAAAATGCAGTAATTATATTATTGTATGGTTCTAACTTCTTAATTTTTTTAAATTATAAAACAATATTTCAGCTCAGATAAAATCTTTATTTAAACAAAGGTTGTCATTCTAAAAGATATAGAGATAACAAAACATTATCCAAGCTCTAGGTAAGTACAAACTATGAGCAGAGCAGTCCCCCAAAACATCAGAGGAGAACCAGGTGCCGATGAGAAGTAGGCATATCTGTTGACCGGGTATTAGCGGAAAACTAGACATATTAGTGTGATAACAAGCTAATTAATAGAATCTTTGTCCCCCTTTAAGGCAAAATAGAAGAGAATGATGGGAAGGGGGGTCAAGAGGTGCACTTTAAGAATGTGCAGGAGGGGAAGGGGGGTCATAGGGAGTGATAGTATAAAACTTCAGAAGCTTCTTGGGATATCACCCTGAAGCGAAAGTTTTACGGACACAGAATGTATGCATTTTCTTCCCTGACTATAGACCCTTTAACCTCAATATAAATAGGAATCTTTCTCAGGCCATAGGGAGTTCTGGTAAAAATGCCATTGATAAATCCCAAAGGCCTCTTGAGCATGGAAACGAAAATTTGAAACAAAAGTAACAAAATTATTTTTTTTTAAATTTAACTATGACCTTGATATTTCACCTCTTGATTAATACATGTAGATCAATAGAACTGCAAACGGTTGTATTGTTCTCCCGCCTACCTCCAAGCTAATTTTCAAAAGTTAACATATTCGATGAATTTTAATATTTTTATTGCTAATTACGTGGATTTTCATAAAATATTACCGAAGAGATAACATTAAAATTTTTAATTTTGTGTTCTTCACAAATCAACAGAAAATGGAAAATGTTTTTAAAACATCTCTCCCCACCCCATGGGTCACACAAATTTCTTTTTTACAGGTAATATGGAATGTCATTTCACAAATTCATACCAAGGCGTTTTGTTTTGTGTGACATGGGGGAGGGGACATATGTTTACTGACAAAAAACGATGAAAATGCTCATTTTCCATCAATTTCAAGGCGAGTAACAACTGAAACATTATATTTTATTGATGTATTTATGTTTTATTTATTTGCCTAAAACATAAGAACAGATATGAGGAACATTTAATCATATCAAAGACTATTTCAAAATATGGTGATGCTTGAAACTCCGATTTCAAAGGAAAATATCATCTACCCCCTTTTTTTCAAGAGCTGGAATTATGGATAATTTACTGCTTAGCGCTGGTATTAAGACAATTTATCGATAACCATTAAGCTCTTCTTTGTATTAAACAAAGATTTCATGGCCAAATTGATATCTATATTGAATTCAGGGGGACCTATGTCGTTCTACGTCATAGCAGCATTATGTGACGTCACAATAGCGACATTTGTATTTACCTGTTGACTTTTGCAACTGCGGTATAGGCTTACCACCACAATTTACAAAAAGAACATTTATACATTTTTAATGGCAGTTTTCCAATATATATATATATATATATATATATATATATATATATATATATATATATATATATATATATATATATATATATATATATATATATAATCCAAAAGTTTGATAAAAAATCCACACAAGTATTTAAATAGTAAAAAATAACAGAACGCCGATTAAAACTCTACCGGTTTCAATTGTATCATCAGGAGTTTGACATATTGCTATAGATACAAACATTTCAAAGTATATTGTGACGTCATGTAACGTCAAAAGTGTTGCGCTTTAGTACAGTTCATTGTGACGTCATTATGTTACGTTATTACGTTAACAGTTAGACAAATAATGCGGGAAAATTGTAAATTGTCTATTATGACAGGGCGTTTAGCTTTGGTTTAAACAATGAAATAAAATGTTTTTCCTTGGTTTCACGTTCCTTTTCGGAAGTCTTGTTATAGAACTTGTATATAGGAAACATTTCAAATTTGATATATGTCATGACATGTTCAGGATGCGGCGAGCATTATATTGGCCAAACCGGGGACACCCTAAGACACCGCATGACCGTCCATCGTCAACAAATTCGTCAAACTGAATACCAGTGTACTGCCGTGAGCGGACATATTAGAACATGTGCTGAAAACATTTTTCCTAATTTTACAGTGTTTCCTATATACAAGTTCTATAACAAGACTTCCGAAAAGGAACGTGAAACCAAGGAAAAACATTTTATTTCATTGTTTAAACCAAAGCTAAACGCCCTGTCATAATAGACAATTTACAATTTTCCCGCATTATTTGTCTAACTGTTAACGTAATAACGTAACATAATGACGTCACAATGAACTGTACTAAAGCGCAACACTTTTGACGTTACATGACGTCACAATATACTTTGAAATGTTTGTATCTATAGCAATATGTCAAACTCCTGATGATACAATTGAAACCGGTAGAGTTTTAATCGGCGTTCTGTTATTTTTTACTATATATATATATATATATATATATATATATATATATATATATATATATATATATATATATATATATATATATATATATATATATATATATATATATATTGTAAAATTAATACAATGTATAAATGGATGCTTCTTGCATATGTAAGGTTTGGCCTTCAGACAGAAAATCCACCCTATTTGAATACCGAAGGGATAATTCCTCAGGAACCTCGCAAAAAATATGCTTATTTTACTTACTAAATAATAAGCGTATTAAAGATCCGAATTCACTATTTATAGATCAAATCCTTAAATGTTCAGAGAACAGTCTTCATTAAATTACTATATATAAATTATATAACTAATAAAATTAAAGTTTCTAGGGTACAATAATTTATATAGGAAGAAGAATGTAGATTTCAATCTTCAGTTTTGTGCAATCATGCTTGTAAGGGGTATTTCATATAAGGGTAAGGGATCTGGCAAAATCTGGTCTTAGTGTTGAAAAAAAATACTGTAAATAGCCATTTTCTTCTATAATAATCTTGCAAAAATTTGGGATGTTGCAAGGAAGTCAAAAATCAGACCAAATCGTACCTTTGAAAAGTTGTATTGATTTTTACTGTACCGAAACATGTCATTGAAACTAAAAGAAAGACTAAAAAGTCTTTGTTATTGAATGTTTTCTCTCTTTATTGTTCAAGTTACAATGTTTTTTTTTTAAATTAAATACTTGATCCGTAATTTATTAAAAACCCGGCATATCCCTAACAAAAAAAATACGATAGGAAACTATAGTTAACTATAGTTTACTATAGTTTACTATAGTAAATCAAAGTTCCAAAGTTTTCACCATAGTAAATCAAAGTTACAAAGTTTTAACTATATCAAATCAAAGTTCCAGAATTTTCACCATAGTAAATCAAAGTTACAAAGTTTTTACTATAGTAAATCAAAGTTTTAAAGTTTTCACCATAGTAAATCAAAGTCCCAAAGTTTTAACTTTGGTATTATAGTTAACTATAGTTTCCTATAGTATTTTTTGTTAGGGATACTCTGGATCCAAAGGGCCTACAAGATCATCTACTGCGTACCGGCATATTGTATTCAAATTATCACAGGGAACCTCACAGCATTTTCCCCTCTCTTGGACTTTTGGATCTAGAACCAAAAAAAAAAAAATTGAATACATTCACAATGTACTTACATATATGCATGATTTTGTCTACATATGCGGTTTACATTAGCTAAGGAAGATAAAAAACTACACATGAGAGGTTTCAATTTAGCAAAGCAAAAAAAAAAAAAAAAAAAAAAGCGCTGTTTCGAAACAGTTTTTAAAAAATATTTCTTAATAAAATGTAAAAGTGTAAAAGTGGCTAGTTGCACTGGTTGTGTATTCATTCACAATGTACATACATGCGTGATTTTGTTTACATAAGCGGATTACATTCACAAAGGGGGATAAAATGACACATTAGAGGTTTCAAATAAGCAAAGGAAAAAGAAACGCTGTTTCGAAACTGTTTTTTCAAAATATTTTTTTAATATAGTGTAAAAGTGGTTAGTTACACTGGTTGTTAAATTCTAAATTTCTGAATCTAATTTACAAGTCACGTGATGTTTTTGCTGAATAATGTGATGTTTGGAAACTCCTTGTTAACATAGCCAATTTTTTCTATAATGGTGTGGTTATTGAAAATGTTGGTACTTGGAATTATTCCTGTCCAAACTACTAAACACTTAATATATACAGTATTTCATTTTTGATTTGAAGTTTCTAATCAGTTGTAAAGAAAGAAAAAAACGGAGCGCTGGGAAATGCGTCCTATTTATCAGGTGAACTCTGGTGGAGGGCAGTATAGTAGCTAAAATAGTGACACATAAAAAAAAATAAAGTTTCATCGTCCTAGATATGTATTCTATATCAATTATTATATTTATCCGACATAACAAAACAGCTACAAGAAATATCATAATAAAATCCCTTAAATGTTTTGTGGTCTTCGATTAAAATGAACATTAAAATTAAAAAGAATTTTAAAAAAGACACTTACGAGAACAATCTTCATCACCGTCACAAGAGATCCCCCAGAAAGGCTAAAAAAAAAAATTCTAAAGTACTATTTATATCATAGTATTTATATTTGCAAATGTTTGTTCTTATATAACACTTTTTGAACAAGGCGTTTTTACACCTGTGTAAAACACGTTCGTCATGTGACCATAAATTGATTGTTTAGTTATAAGCGATCTACGCAATTTCACAGTTATGTCATAAGTGATCGACGTGTTCAACACGTTCAATTTATGGCCGTTGTGTTTTGAAAAAAATAAATCCCGATAGATTTAAAACTTAAGTACCTTACAGTACAGACCAGACCCAACCTGAAACAAAGCAGTCTTAGGGCAGTCCCCGGAAGTGCTTTCTTGGACTGCTAAAGCACAAAATACACAAAGGGGCGGAGCTATCATGTCACTCAGAACCATTCTCACACATGAGTGAACAAAGCAGTCCCAGAAAGCAGTCCTAGGGACAGCTTGGACTGCTCGATCTGCTTGCTATAGCAGTTCCAGAGCAGTCCCATAGCGGCCAAGAGCAGTCCCAAAGCAGTCCCGAGGACTGCTTTCTGGGACTGCTTGGGTGTCAGGTTGAGTCTGGCCGGTTCTGTATTCGTAATAAATCAGTCAGAAATGCAAATAAAAGAAATAAGGTAACATTTTTAAGCTTTATTGGGATGTAAAACAGGTTGGCACATGATCAAACTCTTCCATAAAGCCCGTTGGGTCTTTTTGGATTTGATCACGTGACCAACCTGTTTTACATCCCAACAAAACTCAAAAACTGATATCATATTTCTTAAATATAAGTTGTATTTTGCATGCACTATGCCTAAATAGAAGTCAGGGCTTAACACATGGTGCGAGTGCACTATGAGGCGAGTGCACTATATGCAAAACCTTGACTACAATTTATAACCATGGTGCATGCAAAGTACAACATAATTGTTATTACTATGCTGACTGTTTTATA
Organism: Saccostrea cuccullata; assembly: GCF_032062105.1. Lineage (NCBI taxonomy): Eukaryota > Metazoa > Mollusca > Bivalvia > Ostreida > Ostreidae > Saccostrea > Saccostrea cuccullata. The sequence continues at coordinate 8,295 of NW_026931483.1, forward strand.
AAAGCGACAATATTTTCTCCATTTCCAATGTTTCATTACCTCTTGCATTCATTTAAGTTCACCCCTGTTATGACGGCACCTTATGCTATATATATGTCATAATCAATAGTAAATGTAATATTGAAAAAAGGGGAGGTTTACACTTAAATAACACTTAATATCAGTTTTTTTTGCTTTGGAAATCTTTTCTCAAACAGGCTTTTAGCAGTCTGCACTATAGTGTAACATGATCAAGATTTTATATAGTTAATATCGTTCGGTTATTGCGCAAGCGTTGAAAATTACCTGGATTGTCAAGAAATGCAGCTTGTACTTAACAACCCCTGTACTCTTCGTAAATAGGTACATTTTAAATGGATGAAATGCAAAGCCTTACCCCATATGTATCGGCCAGCTCTTTGCAGCCAACCTTCTCAAAATCCCAGCATAAATCATCATCTTGCAATTGCGCAGGTTCTATTTGCTCGGGAATTGGTGTCACATCTGTACTGTCGGCAATCATTGGCGAATTCTCTTCATTTTGTATTGAAGTTGAAACTGTATCTTTAACAGCCGTATTCTTTTCACTCGTACTGTCTGCCGGTGCTTGGACTGCTTTTAAATTATTTTTATCAGATTCGTCAGATTCGTCAGATTCATCAGCCTCTTCGGATTTGCTTGAGCTTGACTACAAAAAGAAGATGGGATGAAGTAGGGAAATAGCCCTTAAATTTGAATTTGAATTTATAAAACAACATTTTCAAGCTTGTACCGAAATGCTGAGCTCCTAAGCTACTAACTTGACCTAGGGGACATAATGTAACTCTTACAAGGTAAAGACTGGCACCAAATACGCAGAGGGATCAGAGCTATCTATGCATGAGGGAGATAATTCTTAAATTTGAAATAAAAGTCTGAAATTTTCTTAATATTTCTATGTAATTTTTCGTTGATTCCCTATTGTATCCATACTTAAAAGCCATGAAATAAATAAACTAAAATCAGCAATAAGAACAAATATTAATAAAACAATAATAATTGAAAAAATCATAGACTATTTGTTTGTATGAGAGACAAACAAATGTTTTTAATATTCATAATATAATGTAAATAATTGTTAATCCAATAAGATCTTAACCTTGCGCCCATGGTATGTACAATGTCCAGAAGCTTTCAATTAAGTTGCATATTTTTACAAAATGGATTTTGAAAAGAAATCTTGGATTGACTCTACCTTTACGTTTTTTTCCACCATTATTCACTTTTTAAGGGAAAATAATTGAATATCTAGAGAATTTATTTTAATCCAGTGCTACTGTATTCCAAGCTCAATTAGTTAAAATGTTTTTCAGAATGTTTGCAAAGCAATTGTATTTAAAATCTTAAGGAATTAACAATAAAAAATAATAATGACAATGCAGAAATTAACAAACACATTTCGATCAGTCTAGCTCACTTGAGTATCCAGCTTAGGTAAATTTATTATTTGAGAGGGAGAAAGAGATTCCCAAAACATACACACACCCTCACCCTCAACCTCACACACACACACACACACACACACACACACACACACACACACACACACACACACAGACACACACACACACACACACACACACACACACACACACACACACACACACACACACACACAGAGAGAGAGAGAGAGAGAGAGAGAGAGAGAGAGAGAGAGAGAGAGAGAGAGAATTATACCCCTTTCTCATTTGAATTTTCATCGCGACGATGGATTGTCTCTCTGTTTGAAAACCGTCTAAAAGAAATTCAAGAAAAAAAGGGTTATTTTAAAAAAATTATTTCAACTTATGTTACAATTCGTCTATTTCAGGAAGAGCCTAGAGGAGAAAAATTACCTTGTCTTTTGATTAACTCCCTCTGCTTTTGAGGTAAAGCTTAGACCCTGGAATCCACCCGTGAAATATAGGCACAATTAGCATATATATACATTTTTAAATGATTTCATTGTGAGAAATAATTCATTACAATGATATATATAAAAACACATTTGAACACTTACTAAAATCAAACAAACAAGTGCGAAAATAATTTTTTCCAAAACCGCCATATTATTGTACCTTAAAATTCGTTGTTTAATACAACAGTAAGAGTATCTTATATTTATAGAGAAATAACTATATATGTACGATAAATGACAACAATTTACATTACTTGTCAGTATATGCATTATGTGAACAATTCTGAATAACATTAAGTGCTTTTTTCCCAGAAAATTACCAAGAATATAATTATTAGGAACTTGATTAATGAGTATAACATAGAAATCTTTTATATGGCACATCAGAGACATATGTCGAGTTGATGTAAGAGGTGATTTAAAAGTAATGTCACATGTTTACTTAACATATTAAGAATAGAATTAATTCCTGATTCAAATGCAAATGTCATAAACTCTGCATTTTGTTTTGTTAATGAATAATGTTTTAAAGCCTAAAACGGAAACAAGTGAGAGTAAAACTTTCAGAAAGTGATTGTTTATTTCATAAATGTCCATTTCGTCCTTAGAGGCCATTAATTCAACAAGCGGCATTCATTTTCTAGGAAGAAACAATATGATAAAATAATATATATTATGTTTTTACATCTAAATTACTTCATTAGAATATACAATATTGTATAGCGGGTTAGATAAGCAGGGAGTTTATTCTGGCATATTTTGGCGTTCTGATTGCAGCCCGCTAAAATTTCAATCGCTTAGATATTTAGTACTCTTCCTGGTGTTCAACTTCAAAGAGCTGAAACCCTGTATCCGCGAAATTAAATTACGCCAAAATTATAAGCATAGTACCTTCGAGCAGGCAAAACGCCAAATTTTACATCCGTCTAGAAAATCCGCTCTTTGGTATCATTGTGTTAATAACAAATTGAAGATTGGCTTAAAAAAATACTGACATATTTTCTAGAAAAAATAATCCCCCTCCTCCACAAAAAAGTCTTAAACAGTGCAGCAATGTTAATCCTTCCCGAAGTTTTGGAGGTCGTTTTTGATTTAAAATTGTAAGTTATATACTTAACTACGGCCAATTTATATAAATAGTTCTCTTAACTATAAATAAAACCATGTTTGTTTAGTTGATCACTTAAAGGTCATTTCTAATTTTTGAAGTGTGTCATTAATCGTTTTGATGCAGTTAATTTTCATAATAATTATTAATTTTTTGTCACATAAATAAACTCGTCGCATTCTTGTGAACCCAAAATATGCTTGGGAAAAGTTATACCACTACTCTGGTACAAAATATTTTAATTTACTGACACATTTGTATTTTCCATCCAATACCGTCATTTGTGTTAAAACAAAGCCATTTATAGCTAATATTTTCCTAATGTCTTAGTCACCTTTCCCGGCAAGTGGTCGTAGACAGATGGTAATCGGTGGTAATGCCTTAAGTATCAGTCACATCATTCAGGGATGGGATATACGATGAGACACCGATGCCTTTTTTGATCAAAATGACGTGGTTGCCGGCCGGAAACCTGTAGCAATCGGACGGTGACTGAGGCCATTTGGCGAATCGGTGGGGGTCATCGGTAGAAAAAAAGTTGTAGTTAAAAATCAGCGATGTCTCCACCGATGTCCCACATCGCTCCTCATCGGCAACTCATCATTAACGCATCTTTCAAGGGTTGACCGATGTATGGCCAAACATTTTCAAGTGTCCGTTGAATCTGAGGTCATCGGGGGTTGAGTGGTGGGCAATAGACATCGGTCGATCAAGGGTCAATGTTCGACCAAACACTGGCCTATAGTCGACCAACGTACGAACGATGTTTACCAATATATGAGCGACGTTATATACATCGGCCGATTACCCTGGAACATCTTTTTATGATTAACAATGCATTGCTAGGAGCTGGGCCTTTGTAGGTCCGACCGGCAACCATGCCATTTTTATCAAAAAATGCATTGGTTGCCAATCGTATATCCCATTGCTAGATAATGTGTCTGATACTTTAACCCACCAATTACCACCGGTCTACGGCCAATATGACAGGAAATATGACCATTAGTCACAGTCCCCGGCCGGTGGGCGTAGACCGGTGGTAATCGGTGGTAATCCGTGGTGTGAGCGATGCCCAACATCGGTCCACAACAGCCAACCAGTCCTTAAAATATCAGTCACATTATCCAGCAATGGGGTGTACGATGGGCAACCAATGCGTTTTTTGATAAAAATGGCGTGGTTGACGGTCGGACTTATAAAGGCCCCGACATGCATTTCTAATCATTAAACGATTTCGCAGGGTATATTCGGCAGATTTATATTATATATTTATATGATATATCAACTTGTTTGCTGAATCATGTAGACAGGTTTATACAATTTATACTTCATTTAAGTGTACATCTGTAATATTATTAAGTGTCACCATTATAATGTGTTGCCTAATTGGAAAACTTACGAGCCCTGTAAATTGTACCGTTAAGACATTGGTGAAATAAGTGAGTGAGCACAGGATTCTAGACGAAACAAATGCAAACTTTTTAGCCTTAGTTTAATGATTAGGTATATGGAGTACTTGGTAGTCAAAGTATGAACGCAATGGCATAGAAAACGGCATTACATATGTCGTCAAAATACGACAACACAATATCTAGGTTGTATATAAAAGCATTGATACATGTATAATAAAGACAGTAAAAGAAAAAAATATATAAATTATTAAAAGAAGTTGTTGAAATTCTTGTCTCAGTTTTACAATGAATTATACCAAAAGCAAGAACTTGCGATTCGAATAAGTTTTGTATTATGAACACCACATGCTGGATCGCATATAGTATTGCGACAACCCTGGGGTTTACACAGAAGTATATATACGATGTATAGCCGGTCTCTTTGGGCATATATCAAGAAAAGCATGAGCCTGAATGCTGGACAGTTTGCTCCTCGGAATACCTGTGCTTAGGAAAATTCACCCAATTTGAATAAAAGGTCGCTAATCATTGGCAAATTTCACTTAAAATTAGTTCATTTTAATAACTAATGAAATAAACTGATAAAAATCAGAATGTTCCGACTTATAAATTTATCCTTATACTTTAAGAAAACATCTGTTAAATGGTAAATAAACAGACGACTTGCGATTGTCGAGAAATATGGGAGTCGATTGATAATTAGCTTGTTTATTGTCTAATGACGGTTAGGAAATATTTCAGCCATATAGAATGTTTTTATTGAGGTGATTTAAGCAGGAGTTATTCCCCATTGCCGCCATATTGTAGGTCAACATCCACAGATCCCTTCATTATTAAAACAAGTTGAATTTGTTATACTGGTTACCGAAGTAAAGATACCATTATTTTTCTTATGAATATACGTTTGAAAAGCCTCTATTAATTCATAATCTTAAGAATGTAAATATCTTCCTGCATGCATTTTTAAAATTATGTGCTTAAAGAGAAAAAATCAGAACATCGCCGTACAAGACGGCGGTGAAGGGGAAAAACTCCGAGGCTAAGTATTTCATAGGAAAACGGTCTAATTCGACGTAGATGTCAGTGAAACAAGCTTATTCAGAGAATCTCTGTGCCCTGCGTAAGGAAAAAAGAGCATGTGTGGATCTAGAGTGGCGTCGAAAGTGGGCCGAACAACTTTAAAACATTATCGAACGGGCCATGCATGTGGAGTTATGGTATAAAATTTCAGTGCAAAAATCAGAAACATCTCGCCCGAAAATATTTGCATAGCAATTTTGACAAATTATATTTTCATTTCGGAAGTTATTATTTTTTTTATTCATTTTGTGATTTTTTATTCTAAGTTTCTCGCAAAATAATGTTAACCAAGTAGGTGGGAGTAAAATTTTTACGAGATATCAATATTAAATGTTTTAAGGGATTTCCATTTTCTTGTGATGTCAAAGATTTTAGCAAAAACAATTATCATAACAGACGCATACCCATTTTAATATGTCTTATTGAAAACCGCTTTTTAAGAGGTGTAATGTAAATAAATTATTATATTATTTTTCTCTCAAAACTCTCTGATTGGCACAAACGTATTCACATGATCAAGTATATAAAAGCATAAAGAGTTATGCTACTATTTATAAGTAGAAACTTAAGATAATTATCCTTCAGTTTTTACAATTCAGAAACCAAATTTATAATATTGGAGTTCTTCCGGAAAGATGTAAATAATATAAATTCTGTCTCATTAATTTCAAACTAAATATTTTCATGAAAAAATACATGTATAAGCACTATAGAATGTGTTATACGGCATTTATTTTAAATTTTGATTCGACTATCAAATAATCATTTCTTATCACTTGAAGAATTTTTGTTTTCTTAATCTAATTAGAAAATTAAAAATTGAATTAGTATCCTTTATTTCATAAAATTATAATAATTACTTAGACATCTTTTTAAGGTACCCGAATTTAATCATGATAAGAAAAAGAGACACAATTAAGATTGAATAATAAATCTTTATTCAAAATATTGCTTCCGGAAAATATCTGATTATAAATTAATTAGCTAGTGAAAAAATCGCTAAATTGAGACTAAAATGTCACTGAAAGGTGACGGAAAGGTAACTGAAAGACGACAGAAAGGTCACTGAAAGTCGACGGAAAGGTCACTGAAAGTTGACGGAAAGGTCACTGAAAGATGACTTAAATGTGTCCGCTGAATGGTGACAGAAAGGTACCTAAAATGTAACTGAAAGGCACCTGAATGGTCAATGAAATTTATGTGCCATTAAGTGGCTGAATGGCCACTTAAAATTCACTGAAAGCCGCCTTTCAGTTTTAACTGAAAGGTCTTGTTTCTTCCTGTGCCTAAGCCAGTATGCTCACCTAGTAAACTTTCTTCACCGTTCTTATTTTGTTTGCTTTTGATTTCTAGGAACAAATTAAACACCACGATGTTGTTTTTTCCTAGCTACTGTTGCTATTGCATGACTTTCAAATTTGAACCACCACTACATGGAGATAGTGAAATATCTTAATGATAAACATGGATTTAATTCTGAAAAAAAATCTTTGACTGTATACTTTTGATCAACGAATTTATCCCCCTATCAAATCAAAGTTTCAAAAAATCATTTGAATAAACTGAAAAAGATAACCCTCTGAATTGTTTTAATATCACCACTTTCGGCCCCCGAGGAGATAATAAAGACAAAGTGTAACCAGTGCAAGTGAAAAATCTTTTTCATTGATATGACATCAATATTAATTTGTTAATGAAGTTGTTTACCCAAGATTACAAGATTTTTACCATACATTAGTAGATCGACTTCGATTTCTTGTTCAACTCATCAAATTCCGGGAGATTACTAGTATGACTGGAAAAAAATACATTTGCAGCAAATATTTATAAATATCGTAACCGAGATTGGTGTTCTTGAGAAGAACCTTTATAAGATTATTTCCCTTTATATGCCGTATCCCCAGCAACACTTTCAGGAAGCCTCATTATTAGCTACATATACATGTACTACAATGACCATAGTTTGATCCTTTTTTGAATTCACACTTATTTAAAACGTTCTGATTTTTTACCACAGAGGTTGTCGATACCACTAATATTTACAGGTGAAACCTCTTCATTATAACACGTAACTACTCTTGAAATAGGATATGACCCTTTGTTTGAGCAAATCCGAATCCGAGTGTCCAAGGAATGCTTCTGAAAATTGTGAAAATTATTATAAGTAGAGTTTTTCTCTAATAATGAGCTTAAAATTTGCAAAGTTTACAGGCGAAAGGAAAGAAGAAAGACTAACACTTGAAGATTTTTATGAAAATTACAAGTTATTAGGTTTAAAAGAGCTCGGGTCAACTTTTTAAAAGCAAAACAATGTCTCATGCATTTGATTTTTTATGGGGGGAAGAAATGCATTGAGTATCATTTCAGAGGAGAAGGAGGGTATTAGAGGAAAGTATGTAAACTAATGATGTGTCGAAATAGATTCATTTGTCTTAATTTCAGTAGAGTGGGGCAAATATCTTTGACAGTCTAAGAGTGTTGGATTGGTTCCAGAGGGATGTTATGTAGTCATACATTGTATTTGTTTTTAACAAAATGAAGAGGAAATAAATGAAAGAAAATTATTTTTATATTCATGTACAAGAGCATATAATAGGGGTATCATTTATATAAAAGAACATAACAAGAAAGAAAACTATTGTTTACATACAGTAACTGTTATAGTAATATAATACAGTGGTACCATTATTTATGTAATATACATGTCACATACAAACATTTTAAAGGAAGTGTTTGTTGATTATACTGTAATTAGTTTTAACTAAGTTATATAAACTGGTCAATGATTTCAAAATTAATGACAAGTTTATACCATATTTTTCTTCCCATGCCAAATTATCCCTCCCTCCTTTTTTAACGATTTGGTACAGAGATTTTGACATGCAAAGGGAAACCTAAAGTAATTATTTGGGAAACCCATACGTTCTAGCATTCTCGATAACTGACCTTTTTTAAACAGTTTTGATGATGACGTAGATACTGTTTTTGGAATTAAGGCAATGTGGAATTTTATCAACCATTTGTCATCAGAGATAGTATCTAGTGAGTCTCATTCTTAGTCTGAGCCCCCTTTTTAAAGATACAAAATTTTAGCAAGTGCAGACAATACAATATATTTAAAAGTGTATATATGTTTAGGAATATGAGAACTTTGTATGAATAATTCTGAAATGGCAAACCTTGAAATATTTTATTTCCTGCTACTTGGACGATAGTTACTTAACAGCTAGAATTTTGAAGGAATATTTGGTCACTTCTCTGTAGAGTTAACTGTTACACATTTTTCAGGTACTGTAAACCAAGCTGATAAACCAATAGCAATACGTTTTTAAGACCATCTTTTAATCAGTCCTTTGTATTTCTTTACAAGAAACACACATACCTTATACCAAACCTTGGTATCAAAAAAAGTCATCAGAATATATCATAAATCGTTTCCAGATTTTGAAAAATCAATTACAAAAATTTTTATACCATTCCAGAGTAAAACGCCTTTGGGAATTTATTTGAAATAAATTATTATATTATAGCACAGTAAAATTTCCTTGGAAATCTTTTGCGGAAATGGTGTACACAAAACCTTTTTAGCTTCTTCCGTAACATTAACTGTGATAAGATTCAATCAGGCCTTTATAAAAACACCGTCAAACTAATGCATTACAAACCGTCAAACTAAAACATAACATCTCAATTTCGTGATTTATACCTATGAAAAAGTTAGACTGTAGTCGAGTTTTTTTAAAAACAATTCTTATATCTAAGGCCAACGTAAAAGCAACATCGCATCATGAAAAGATGATTAAAATTAATTTTTTAACACTTTTTTTTTACCAGGTAAAGTCATATTAAAGCAAACATGGTTTCTGAAAAGCAAACGGTTTCCCAAAGTTATTTGTAACAATGATGTAATATATTTGATACTTGATATACTACTTAACTTATTATTTTAAGTGATCCTACACAGGGAAAAGTGGCATACGTGAAATTCATGTGATAATCTTTTTCTTTGATAATTATATAAATATATTTTCATGTGAATATCATGTGAATATAAGTTTATATGATATTCACACAAATCTTTTTTTTTTAACTTTCATGTGAAGTTTTCTTTGCATGATATTTATGCGATATGCTCTTCATATAAAACAATAATAACTTTTAATATTTTTAGATCCACCCATTTGATATGTTATACTTATCTTTACAGATGCCCGCACGCCAAGAATGTCAGACGACAGCGGAGAGGAACTGATGCGTTTGTCGGTCAACGGTCATAGGTCAGACGACCTCCAAAGGTCAATATCCAGGACAGAGAGACTCACGTCCATTGAGGAAAACCAAGGGGAAAATGCAGCAAAACTTTAGATCAAGATGTTTTGAAGTTTAATACGTTGTGGAAGACGTTTCATTGTGTGACTATTTTTCTCTGTCGATCCTACTTGACTGATTCAAGGTCGTTCACATGACCAAGTATACAACATCATATAAACCAAATGTTTCTATTTCAATCTTGGAAAAATGCTCATAAACTCGATGCTTCTAAAGTAAAAAATACATGTGTTTTATTTTATGAAGCGGCAAAACTGATGACAACACTACGTCAGTATTACATGTACATTTCTAGCTGTCATTTGTAATTTTATGACGTCATAATGCATATTAATGCATTATTATAAGAGAAACATTTAAGTATTAGATATTTGTACTTGTATTTTAAAAACATGTTATTGAAAAATGTGAAATAATAATAATAATACCAATATATACATGTACGTCTGACTTGATACAATGCTTTAAAGTACATTGATACTCTGATAGGAGAGATAACTCTTAATGACACGAATGTCTATTATTCCCTTATAAATTTGTCACGTTGAAATCGCAGCACAGTTAAGGTAGGACCAAATAGATAGGTCAAATTTTTCCTCAAATTCAATTTTTCTGAAACTTTGATATTCTGTTCTTGGATACAAAATCTCTCTTTATATATAATATGAAAGAAATTCAACAGCACATTTTTTGCCCACATAGTCTGAAATATGGCCTATCAGACCCCTGTAAGAAGGATGTGAAATCAGACATTCGACTTGAGAATGAGCCTTATTTTAGAATTTTCTATTGATCTATTGCAAATTTGTGTAATACTTTTCATAAAGATAACCTTTTTGTTACTTTAAATCAGTAAGTCACATTGATACTGGAAAATTTGGATAAAATATTAAATAAAATAGAACATACATGTACATTGTGTTAGAAACTAAAACTTCCCATGAAAATATCCGACAGTTTAAGTTATCTTAAAAGAAAATCTATGATTCAATTTTCGCAAAAAATCAACAGAATGATTCAAATGGGTCCTAGAATAAAATGTATAAAAATAAAGAAAATTGAACCGATAGTTTCAGATATTTCGGCGATTTAAAAAAATTCATTAAAAAAAACTTGAAGATTAGGTAGATGACGTCACAATATTTGACCTTTGACCTCTTGATATGACCTTGACCTTTGTAGTATATAAAGAATAAAGACTCCTTATATGTGTGTCCAAATATCACCCCTCTTTTATTTATGGAACAAACGTTGCACTGCATTTTATAACACAGTGTTACATGCTAGTTTATTGCACTAAGATAGCATATACACATTCCAAAATGTAAGCTCCCATGTGACCAATATATAGGTTTCTCTGATTTTTTCACAAAATATAACGCAAATATGCCAAAACTTATTATTTTTCTTTCAGAGATCATTCATTGTTTTCAATATAGTAATATTATTCTTTTTTCCTCCAGTACTTTTTAAGAAATGGGTTAAAATAGAATCCACGGGTGTTTTGTCCTACCTTAAGGTAACAAATGGAAATATCGGTGATTTTTAACATAAAAATACATACTTTATTAGGATGTCGATTCTTTTAAGGAATTCACTGATATCAAAAAAATGTAATGTGGTTTAAATCTACATGTTGGGGACATTTAGATTTTTTATTTAGACTTGTCATGTGATGTCGACATCACATGACCTTGGCAATTATACTTGCAGTTAGAGGTCATCTATAAATTTCAATATTGCAAGGGAATAACCAAGATAAAAATCTTAGTTTATTTTATAATCCTTTTCAACACTATATGTAGTTTGTGAAAAGTGCTGCGAACCTATCTAGATTTCCTTTTTTAGTTGGTAAAATTTAATTTGTTGGACGGCAGGTTAAATATTTTGCTGGTCAACTACATTAGATATAGCTATTATTAATTTATTTGCCAGATTTCAAGAGGTTTGCAGCACTTTTCAAATATCTTAATGCTTCTTGAGTTTATGTGTAAAATTTTGACAAGATACATTGAGGGTATGCCCTTGCAATAAATCGATTTATTAGGGCCTTTCCGTTACTTTTCCAATGAATTTGCATACAAACACACGATAGTATCGCTTGTCTGGAGTATGCACGTACAGTTTATAATAAAATACTAAAATAGACATCGCATCCAAGTTAACGGCTTTTTATTTTACTGCAAATAATATTTTATTTGAGAACAAACGACATTTTTCATTGTAAAAAATGTGCCTCTCACTGTGTACAAACTGCGTCATTTTTGAGAGATGACGTCACATTGACAAGTGCATTGCGATCGATGCATCGTTTATATACTGTTGTGTGGGATTTAACAAACGAAAAAACGGCATGTAATAGTAAATTTGTATGTAGTATATAGCTGTCCAGCTGTTTGAAATAGCAGATAATTTCATTTTGTGGTATTTTATAGACTTTATTTTATGTGTGACGTCATAGTAAACATTTCCCGTACAAATAAGGCCCCGCCTCCTTACTGTAACCTTAACTGTGCTGCGATGCCTTTTTTGTCAAATTTTGCCGTGCAAACCATGCTATAAATGTTTTTACTTTATTCAGTATATACATTTCCTTTGGAAAAATCATAGAAGTTAAAAAAAAAAATTGTATGAGTGAGCAGAGAATTTATGAGCCTTAAATGCATATCGACGTCTCACTCCCAGCTCCAAGGTCTCTACACCTAAAAACTGACTTTGATTAGCGAAAGGCTATATTTGTGTCAAAGAGCAGGTAGTCCACATATATTAAAATACTAAATCACTATCATTATTTGGGGAACATAATAAGAATCATTAATAACAATTCTTTAAACTTTGTTTAGGGAACATAACTGATTTTAACTGTAGCGGGGGCCGTTACTGATAATCCCCAATTACACGAAGATGTGAAGTTGGAACATGCTTGAACAACTGTCAAATTTAATATCAATTAGAGGTAGGGAATCGCAGCGTATACACAATTGTTGTATAGTGGAAGTGTGTTTTAACCTTCAATATAGTTTTATATAAGCATTATACATTCAGTTTACATGTACAATTTATAAAAAACTTTTGAAACTTACAAATGCTCTTAGAGCCATAGATTCATATAAAATTGAGGCATTGGATGTTCTATACGGAGTTTACTTTTGTTTGTTGCTTGTAGTTGCAGCTATCAGAACATGAAAAATGAAACATTTATTATCATAAGATTTATATATTGTAATCATAGTAGTTAATTGTTACAAAGAATAATGTTTTAGTTTATCATCTTCATATTTGTAAGTAGTTTTTTATTGAATTACCAAGTCATAGTCAAACATTGTTATATATTTGTCGCAAATGTTTAAACCAATGCAATTCACGTGTAACAGTATTCAAAAATTGATTTCAAATTGTCTTTTTTAATGTATTCTGTTTCATTTTATCATTGTGTTTAATCACAAAAAAAATGAACATTCTAAAATCATTTTTGTAGTAAGGTATCTTGATTTTTTATATACATTTACACCGGTCACGGTAGCCTAGTGGTAGAGCGTGCGCTTCGTGATCGGGAGGCCCGGGTTCGATTCTCGATCGCAGCGCCGCGTCATACATAAGACGTAAACAAAGGTAGTGATTGTTCCTTCGCCAAGCGCTCGGCACTAGAAGTGAAAGTCACGAGTCTTTCGGATATGACCTTAAAAACGTATATCCCGTGTCCCGGTAGGCGCTGGCACGATAAAGAACCCTCACTGCTCAATGGCCCTGAGTGCCGAGTATAGGTCAAAATTTGAAGCCCTTCACCGGCATACGGTGACGTCTCCATATGAGTGAAAAATTCTCAATAGGAACGTTAAACAATATACAATCAATATATACATTTACCTTCATAAAACTGAATGTCATAGAAAATTACCTTCATTAAAACTGAATGTAAACATAATCTACACAGTAAAATAGAGAACCGAGAAAAAAATAATGAAATTTTTACCTGCTTCTGGTCTGTTTTAAAACTGGTTATATTTAGATCAATTGACTAGGTCAATACGAGACTCCTAAGCCTGTGTTTGCTTTTTATTTCTAGGAACAAATTAAACACCATGATGTTGTTTTTTACTAGCTACAGTTGCTATTGCATGACATTCAAATTTGAATCACCACTACATGGAGACAGTGAAATATCTTAAGGATAAACATGGATTTTACTTTGAAAAAATAATCTTTCACTTATATGCCTTTGATCAACGAATTTATCCCCCTAGCAAATCAAAGGGTCCAAAAATCATTTGAAAAAACTGAAAAAAATAACCTTTTTAATTCTTTTATTATTACCACTGTCGACCCCGAGAAGATAATAAAGGCCAAATGTAACCAGTACCAGTGAAGGAATCTTTTTCATTGATATGACATTAATATCAAATTGTTTATGAAGTTGTTTTCCAAAGATTACCTTTAAAAGTTACAAGATATTTACCATACAGTAAGTATGCAAAACTTTGACTTCTTGTTCAACTCATCAAATTCCGAGAGATTACTTGTATGATTGGAAAAAATTATATGTAAACATGTTTATTTATTTGTAATCATAATTACAAATATTTTCAGCGAGACTGTTGTAAATATAATTATAAATATTTTCAGCGAGACTGCTGTTCTTAAGAAGAACTTTTCTTAAGATTATTTCCCTTTATATACCGTATCCCCATGCAAAACATTCAGTCCATGAGCCACATGCACTTCAAATAACCTTAGTTTGATCCTTTTTGAATTCATACTTGTTTAAAGCCGCTTGGTCCGATTCTAATCGAGAAAAAAATTCGTTTTTCTTCTTGAAAAATAATTGTCTAAAAATTGTTTCAACTTTTATCAAATTACATCCTAAAAGTCTTTTTCTTTTAAAAGATATCAAAATTCCAATGTTAAAAAAATAATTTTTGTTAGGTCACACAAAAAATAATCCTATGTTGATATCGCGTGAAATCACCTTCGAAAAATTAAATTTATCGCTTACATGTTTATCTCATGAAGAACAAACCCGAGCATATTTTTTCACAAGAAATTAAAGTACTTATGCATGTACCAGTACACAGACAATATTTAACCCTTCGTTACCAAACTTCCTCTAACAACAAATATCTGATTTTCCTTTATTCTTTAAATATGCATAGTAATATAAAAATTACTTTGGATAATATTCAATTAATTAAAGATATATTATGACTTAGGCTTCTACTAATGGTAAAAAAAAATCGGGTTCGGTATCTTCATTATTCAATATAACCAATATATTTGTTTTTTTTCAAAGGTGACTTCACATCAGATCTTAACTTCCCGTCAGGGACTTCTGTTTGTCAATAATGTTTTTGATCTCTGTTTTCCGTGTAAAGATTGTTGTAGTAAACAATCAAATCAATCTCATAATTTATTTTTATATATTATCTATGCAATGACGTACGTTTATTGTGTAAGATAATATGTGCCTGTTTCGGATTAAGCGGCTTTGAAAAGCTTTGTATTTTTTTCATTACAGAGGTTGTCGATAAGAATAATGTTTACAGGTGAAACCTCTTCATTATAACACGTATCTCCCCTTGAAATAGGATGTGACCCTTTGTTTGAGCAAATCTGAATCCCCGTATACAAGGAATGCTTTTGAAAATTGTGAAAATGGTACAGTTTTTCTTTAAATATACAGGGGTGTAGCAACAGGGGGGGGGCCAGGGGGGCCTGCCCCCCCCCCCCCCACTTTTTTCCCCAACCAGACCTATTCTTTAGGAAATGCTAATAGAAAGCCTAGTTGCCCCCCTCCCCCCCCACCACTTTCAGTGATGTACCGAAAATGTAGTATTGGTTGGAATTGTTACTGAAAGTAGTTGACACTGAAGAAAAGTTAACCTATCCCCCCCCCCCCCCCCCCCCCCAAAATTTGATTTTTGTTTTTTTTGCAACTTTTGGGAATTTTTCTTTTTTTTTTTTTTTTTTTTTTTTTTGCTTGTCAACTTTTTCAGGTAAGTAAAAAAAAAAGCATTTCTCTGGCTGCCCCCCCCTTTGAAAAACGATGCTACGCGCCTGAAATAAGCTTTAAACTTGCAAAGTTTACAGGCGGACGGAAAGAAGAACGACCGACACTTGACGATTTTATGTAAATTACAAGTTATTTTGATTAAAGAGAGCTGGGGAAAACTTTTTGGAAGTAAAACGTTGTATCATTTATTTAATTTTTTTATGGGGAAAAGAAATACGTAGAGTATGATATCAGAAATAAATTATTAGATGAAAAATATGTAAACGGATGGTGTGTTGAAATAGATTCATTTGTCTTAATTTCAGAAGTGTAGGGGAAATATCTTTGACACTCTAGGAGGGGTGGATTGGTTCCAGAGACCTGTTGTGTAGTCATTCATTGTACATTGTACGTGTTCTCTGCAGAATTAAGAGCAAATACAAGAAAGCAATTTTCTTTAAATACATATGTATCTAAGGTTTGTTGAGAAAGTTCATACCATGATGAATTATTTTGAAAATTTCAAAGCAGTGCTTAACTAAAGGAATGAATTTTCAAGTCTAACAAAATCCAAATAATGTGCTTTAGATTTTTAGCAATTCATTTGTAGCAAGAAATTATTGGGTTTTTTCTTCCATATAAAAAAATAAATAACATATTGAAAGCACCAGAATGACAGAAATACTGGTCATTTAAAGTGAGAATATAGGATGATTTACTTTTTTTCTTCAGAGCTTATATGTATCTTGCATCAAACAAGCTGATGAGCGTACGGATAAGAACGATACGGTAAAAGAAAAGCGTTGTCATTTCGAAATTGTTTCCCGACTTGATATTTTTTGCATAGTATTTGAAAGGATCTTTTCTTCTCTGTGCTTAATGTCTATGTCACAAGTATTCGTCATCCATTTTCTGCACAGACATTATCTGTTTTAATACCTGCCCTCCCTTTTTTGCTAAAATCTTATCAATAGCAAGAATTAACTCCTTGAATATATCACAAATTGTTAATGTCTTCTCATCGTACATTGTATTTCTTTTCGAAAGTAAGAGAAAAATGTGAAATTAATTTTTTTTAACACCCATCATGTATGATAGAATGTAATAGTGATTTCATTTTTTTTATAGATTGGTTGATTGTATATTATTTAATGTCCCTCTCGAGAATTTTCCACTCGTATGGACGAGTGTTTATAATTCAACGGAGTTTCAAACATCTTTTTAGTCAAAAATTATTATAACACTACAAGAGACAGATGTAGAATTCCTTTATCAGACTAAATAGAATGTGAAGAATAAAATCAATATGATGATTACATCAAATAAAAAAAAATCTCTTAAGGTTATAGAATTCGTCAAATCATATCCTTAAGTCAGATACGGTATATGATATGAGATGTGACTAACCATTTCGTTTCTGTCTCTATTAAATACTGTCAAATTTTCGTAATATTTATTTAAGAAATTAGCAAAGACCGAACATTACACATTTATTAAGAAGAAGAGAAAAAAAATACAGCACAATCGATGTATAAAACGGCAAACAACATTACATAACATAAATCATATTTATAAAACATACAATGGAAAAAGCTAATAAGCAAATTTAAATATTTGAAAGTCTGTAATAAAGGAGAGCCACTAGATATTCTTTTACAAAATATAGCATATTCATTTAAAATCAATAAATTGTGACAAGAACAAACAAAATTGATACGATAAAAAGGGAATAAGTGCCAATATGAAGAATGTTGGAAAAAATTGTAATTTCAAGTTGAAAAAACCTCACCTTATTATAATTCACGTTAGGGTATTCTTATTCTATAAATTTGGAAGAAGTTTTAAATTCGTGTTCTCTAAACAACAGATTAATGAATTCTTTGAATCAAAAATACTTCTTAATCCAGAGTTGATCGTAGGTTTAAAGGGCTGTTTGTTCTTTGATTATAGTTTCATTAATTTATATCACAGAATACGCAGATCTGATAAACATACAAGCATTATTTTATTCGTACCAGTAATTGTTTTTACCTTCATCTAGATTTTTGATTATTAATATTCCAGATACAGTTTTTCTTTTTTTCTATACAAAATAGCGGGCTTAAGCAGTATCTGGGGGATTTACCAAAACGTTTTTCAATCATGACTTTTCACTATTTAAAATGGACATTAAAAGGCTGATTCATCCATTTTTGGTAGAAAAGTAACTTGATACTGTATTAACAAAATGTGTCTGTAAAGAAAATTGTGTCCTTATCATTCTGCTCTCTCTATTCTTCCAAAAAATATGTCCCAGCTTGGGAGTTTGAACATTTCTCATTTTTTCTTGTTAGGTTTCCAGGTCAATTGTCTTTCATGTATACATCTGCCCTAAACTTGTGAGTTTCAAAAGAATAATGCGTTCCTTTACAGCAATATTCAAACAAACAAAAATATACAATAAAAGTGTAAAATATGATGTTTTAATCTAGTGAGATAAAAATAAGTCATTTTTACAGGACTGGTTTGTAAATTGAATATCAATTCAATCGGGTAAGCACGGCATTTATTTGTCACTAATCAGATTCTTCATCAGATTCTTGATCAGGTGTTGACGGATACATCATCTAAAAAAAAGAGAAAATTAAATACTCTCATGAATATACTCTACCTTTAGCCACGTCTAATTACCAGATTGCATTTATACACGAATATGCGACACTAAGAAAAGGCCAACAAAATATTGTACAATATGGAATAAATATGACTTTAAAAAAAACAAAAACACGTACAAAGAATTAAATAATAATGCAACATTTTCTTTGTTAACTTTCAAGACGGATCTACAACGTCGTCATGGCTGCATATCCGTCGAAAATCTATAGTTTTTTCCGGTAAAAATTTTATAAGTAGCGAATCAAACAGGGAGTCAAAAATGGAATTCGATTCTTTTTTATATGCTTAAACGTATTTTTCAGGCAAAATTGCCAATTCAAATTGTCTTCTTTAATGAAATGCAAAGGAAAGCGGTATTACAAGTTTGATTGATTGATTGATTGATTGTTTAACGTCCCTCTCCAGAATATTTCACTGATATGGAGACGTCACCATTGCCGGTGAAGGGCTGCAAATTTAGGCCTATACTCGGCACTTACGGCCTTTGAGCATCTTTATCGTGCCACACCTGCTGTGAGACGGGGCCTCGGTTTATACGGTCTCATCCGAATGACCGCCCCATTTAGTCGCTTTTTACGACAAGCAAGGGGATACTGAGGACCTATTCTAACCCGGATCTCCACGGGGAATTTTTACAAGTTGAAAAAAAAAACGAAATAATGGTCATCACATTAAGATAGATGACGTGATCACTCCTACCCAAGTTCTTCTTGACATTTTCATTTACTTTACGCATATGTTTGACGGAGCGACCGTTAGTGAGGGTAGTGAATGCTACATTTTATTGTTCAGTAATTAATTTCATCTTGAGACGAATAATGGTTTAGCCAGAGCACTAAAAGGAGCAAAGAGCATGCTGGGGAAAAAGAGCGGAGAGCATGCATTGAACAGTGTCTTCTGCCTATTCCCACTTTTTAAAAATTTCATTTCCACCTATCCCCACTTGCAGATAACAATAGATGATTTTATAGTTAATTTGTTTTTTCAGTAATTTGATTAATTACACCCTTCGTAGATTTATCTGTATTTTGTACATTTTACCACAGAAAATAACGAATAAATTAATGAAAAAATGTTTTAGTTCAATTAAATATATATGGATTTGAGAAAAATAACGAAGAAAAAAAGCCTTACAGGATATCTTAATTCTAGATCATAAAATAAACAGATTTTTTGGCAAAACATTGGAATAGCTGGAATTTAAAATGAACATTGTGAAAAATGATTTAATTCCCTTATTTTTCATTCAAATATTAGTAAAAAGGAATCTAATTTATAATTCTAAAAAGTAAAATATACCAGTCCTCTATTCCAACAGGTATTCATTGATAATTATTGATTATTGTTTACATAGTAATTACGTGTTTTCATAATTAATTGGAATTGTCCTTTCCTGTGAATGTAATTTGTTACGTATATACTAATGGCCTATGTATAAAATACATTAAAAAATTACGAAATCCATCGGGATCGATATACGGTTCCGTAACCACGTGTAAACATTATGGCATCCTGCGTCGTAGTTGTACGTCCTCAGAAAAAGATTCAGGTGCGTGAATATTGTCAACGAGTCTTCAGATTCTGGCTCTGATTTTGATGAATATGATTCTGACAGCGAACATTTATTTGGCAGCGAGACGGATGTAGTGATGATGGTCCCGTGATGATTGATACCGAATCAACAATGTTTGAATTTCAAAATAGAAACAGGTAGTTGGATCTTGGTTTATAATACTATGTACCTTATAAAAAGGCTTATTGATATGTAGGAAAAAAAATAAACAATTTTGATGGGGACTTGATTATGTACAAGAGAAGATTTTTTTACAAGACAATATCAGGTCTGGTACATTCACTAGATTTAGCTACGTAGCTTGATTTACCTACTTCGTTAGCTTTATTTACCTACCTTAAGTAGCTTTATTAATTATTGAGCTCTGTACCAAAGTAATTTATTTCTATAAAAAAAATTCTACCTAGTACGTAGCTAAATCTAGTGATTGTACTCGACCTGAATATATACCTAGCAAACCTGTCAAGAGAAATTTCAAGGTTGGTACATGAACATGTAGCAACAAAAATATCTGTATAATTTCAACAATATTGCAAAATATTCACATCTGCAGAATTATAAATAGCATAAGTAGCCTTTGTGGGGTGATGAAGAGGGAATGAAAAGTTGAATAGGTCCAGGGTTTTCAAAGACTGTTTACTAATAGGGTACGTTAAGAATTAGATAGATGGGTCTTCACTGTCGATGAAATCACCATTATTGTCTCATATGTGGGATGCATGATTATAAAGAATCTCATTTAGCAAAATATTTTTCACATATTTATGAGATGTTATGAAGATGGCTACACTAATGATTTTCGGCTTTATGGAATAGTAGAATTTTCTTTATGGGAGATTACAATTACTAGAAAAAAAGTTGTTGTCAAATACTTGTGCAGACTGCAGACTTTTCAAATTGAGGTCACCATGTGTTCCTTGACAGGTTTGTGTTTAAAACAACTAATATTATAAATATAAGTCTGGGAAATTGTACTTTGTAAAGAATATTTCATTTTATTCTTATATTTCTCGTGCAATTTCAGATTATTCAAATTCATTTCCCTGGTTAGGGCTGGGCTTTACAATGGGATTTTCAGCTGTGGAGCTATAAAGAATAACTACATAGAGTTTCCAATGTAGTTTTGTGAACAGAATCCAGAAATAAGAAGAGGAGAGACAATGCAGCAAAAGCATTACCAATTACTTGCCACTGCTGAGAAAATGGTAAAGATATGTTATACTATAATAGGAATTGCCTTGTCTATCTGTCAATTTGCCAGATGCATTTTTCCTTATTCTGTTACTTTACTTCAAGGATATACTGTAAACCAACTTTTATTCGCGACAATTTTATTTCGCGATTTGCCGGAGGTAAACCAGTTCGCGACGATTAATTTTCGCGATAAAGCCTATTAAGGTTTCTTTTTAATAGACACATAGACTTTAAGAACCGGTTCGCGGCGAGAAATATTCGCGATGACGAGGCTCTCGCGAAATTCACGAAAATTTCTCCCACGCGAATAAAAGTTGGTTTACAGTATGAAGCTCTTGTTTTCTTCAAAGATAACTAGAAGAATTTGTGAAGAATCTTACCAAGTCATTTGATGACATTTTCTTCAATTGGAAAATATAAATGTAGCATTATTATCCACTTGACAGTTATTTTAAAAGTCTTAGAATATGTCTAGTATGGTTTATTTCAATTTAATTTGAAAACTGTCCTTTTTCTCGAGTACATGCTTTGAGTACTACTTTTATGTATTTGGAGACAGTCCAGTTCTTCTTTAAACAAGGAGTGGAAATTTCAGTGCTTGTTCAATTTCTCCAGAAGTTATTGGATGTTACATAGGAAGAAAATGGGGTCATACTGAACAGAATAGTTTGGATACACCTTATAGATTTTGAAAGCTTGAGACCAAAAGATCAACACAAATGGTGTACCAAACATGAAGAAAAGAAGACAGTTTATGATTGAAGAAGCTTGTGTAGTAGCCAAAATGTCAGGATATTTCATATATGTTAACTTATACGATTTTACTGGTACATGTACTTAAACATTGTTAACATCTTGATATTAAATATGCATCAGGTTTCACTTGCAGGAATACACAAAAATTCGGAGTAAATTTTAAGTGTTTATTATGTTCGAAACGATCAAAGTTCAAGGTCAACAGTGCTTTAGTTTTAACAAATATAACACTATTATGAAGACTAATTTCCTGTATACGCATGTACAGGTATAGCAAATAATTCAGAATATGATTTGGGAAACTATGATTTTTTCTTTTAAATCTTATCTTAATTTAGAACCATGATGTATACTTAAGCAAGTAGATTTTTTTGAAGCATACTTAATTTCAAGGTCATTTTAATTTTGGAAGTGAATATAAAATATCAAGAAGCAGTCAAGCATTGAAATTTTTTTGTTGTTGAATGTACTTAGTTATTGAGTAAAATTCAAATTTCAATCTGCAATGAAATTAAAAATAATAAATGTTCTAATTTGTTGATTTTTAAAACTTGGTGTTCATTCATTTTGAGTTTGTTGCCATGACAATATGTCTGTCAAGAAATTGGCTCTGATATTCCTTTTTGTTCAGTTTGACCCTTGACCTTTGACATTGTGACCTCAAAATCTAAAGGGGTCCTCAACTTTTCAAGAAACCAGTGTACTAAATTTGATGTCTGTCAAGCAATGGGTCCTCAAGATTTTGAATGATTAAAATCTACATACTGGTGTATCGAGAATTATAACCCTTGACCTTTGACCTTGTGAACTCCAAATTAAAAGGAGCCATCTACTTATTAGTAGGTACCAGTGTACTATGTTTATTATCTATCAAGCAAATGTTTTGTTTTTTTTAAGATAAGAGAGAACATACTTGGTCTACTGATTGACAAACAGGTTCTAAGCAGTATGTGAATATCACCCTGCTCAAAGAAAATGTAAAATAATACAATTCTGGTACCCCCCCCCCAATTAACCCCATTTAACCCCCTAAGAAATAATTATTGACTGAAAACAAAAATGTACAACATACTGGTATTTTTCTACAGCAAAATTTAAATTTTTGAAAATATTTAAATCAGCAAAATAACTCCTTGCTGAAGTTCAGGGATGAGAAATTTTGAAAATTCACAAAAAAATGTTTAACTTTAAGTAAAAAGTAGGGATTTTAAATCGGTCGATTTTTAATACTCGGTTACTCGGACGTTTTTCCGATCGAGTACCCGGGTACTCGGTAAAAGTGTAAATAAATATGAACAAGCAAATTGAAAAGTATAAAACATTGTAAACTCTTGTAGAAATAAAACCAGATGCACTGATAGGAGACCTATCCGTGAATGTTTTTCTGTCATAATAATGATGAGCACTTCGTGCCCGACGAAATTTAATATAACATACTTAATATTCAATTTATTTATCAAATAAACACAAGAATTAAAATTACAAATTGTTCACAGTGTTTTTGTTTAAAAAAATAATCTGCTACGTAATTGTAATGTAACTCTTTGTCGCGTTTGACGACCAGGTATCAATCGTCAGAGTTACGTACAGTATCAACTTGAACTTGATCAAGTTCTCCTAACAGAGCAGATTTACGATTTTCGTACACTTTTTCGATCCTAGACTTTATAATATTACGGTACGGTATTTTTTAGTTTGGTGCAACGATGGACATCAGTTTTTTTTAAAGCCTTTGCCTTTAACCAATTGAATTGGCATGTAATATCGCACGTGTAATATCATCCGCTCTTTTCCCGAGAATTTACGGCTTCTCGGAGAAATGACAAAATTATCTAATTTATTTAAACATAGTGGATCTTAAACGATGTTCAGTGAAAACAAATAATTAAAGCCAAACAAAAAATAAGGGAAGAAGACAGCCGAAGGTGAGAAAAGCCAGGTACCCAAGGTGCTTGGTCATGATAATTACTGTATAAACACTGCCACAGGCGATAACGGTCATTTAGAGTCGTAGGAAACCCTAATTACTGTATGTACAAGTGCAATGAGCATTTTAAGTTTTAAAACAGATTGTTTAATGCATTAATAAATAAGTTTAGAACTATTCAAAAATATACATCCGAGTAACCGAGTACCGATTTTAGTATTCGATACTCGGACGTTCGATCGAGTACCCGGTTAACCGGGTACTCGTTGACATCCCTAGTAAAAAGTACAGCAAAATATTTGAGAGTCTGTCACAATCAATATTTAATTTTAATTGTATTCACATTACGTTTATGGTTTTTATTTTATTTACCCTTTACTGGACCTCTATATTTTTGTTACCTTATTGAACCTCAGTTAAGTTTTGCAGGCATTGGTCAGCTACGACCTATTGTATTATGAGGTATTTAAATCCCTGCATAGCTGACCAAGTAGCCGGGGTCCACGTTTTCATAGATTTACATGCTTGACGTACAGTCCAAGATGAGTAGATAAATACTTTTTTCCAACGGTAACCATTTCTCCATAAGGGGTAAGTTTGTTTTTTTATTATATATGTAAGTTTTTGAGTAATAAATTTAAAACGTAGAACTATTTAAGAACTTGAGTTAAGTAATGTTTTTGTTACTATTTACGTATACAGGTTTTGCTGGGTAGAGTTACTCATGCGTTTATTGTTCTATTTCTGGTGCAATGTACGATGTTATGTACGCACGTAGACTATTTTGTTTTGCCGCTTATAAAGTCGGTGTTGTGGGTTAAATTGTTAAAACCACTTTTGTTAAGATGTTGTGTATTCTTAACGTTTTTCTTATTACAATAGTGTTCGGTTAAAAATACCGGGACTGTTTGTATGGTGTGCCATTAGTGCAATTGTAGTCAATGGTGACTTGAGTTTTTCTTTTTGTATACGTAGCCTGTGACTTAAAAATGTTATTTAATTTAAAGGTTCCTGATGTAATCCAATTACAATCTAGCCATGTGTGTGTTGGCGACGACCTTAACCAGACCGGGATACCCACTGGGAGCCAGTTGGCGGGAGTCCGTCGTGAAACGGGGCGTGTCTGCGTGGACGTGGTTCTGAGCCAACGATATTGAGGATTATAAGAGACTTTAAGTTCTATTTATTGTAAATAATATCTGTAAAAATATGTTGTGAATATTGTTTTTTATTGATTTTATTTATAGATAAAAAAAATTGTAAATAGAAAAAAAAATCTTGTTGTGTCTGACTGAACAGAGCACGACGGCTGTCGTGACAGAGTCCAAGGACAGATTTTTTATATAATGTAGACTGACATGTTGTCTAATAATTGGTATGAGATTGAGTTGATTCTGAGCGTCACTTTCTGAGTTATAGGTTTTTGAAAAGTGAATATTTTCACCAGTTTTCAAAAATCTGGGAATATGCCAGATTTGTGACCTTTTTGCACTTAAACGGGGGGGGGGGGGGGGGGGGGGGGGCACAGTTTGTAATTATGAAAAAATTTCCGAAACAAGTGTATCTTGTTACTTTCAACCATACATGGATATTTTATATCATTATTAAGTAAAATGCTGAATTTTTAAACATAAAATCCTATAAAATTCCTGTTTTCACCCTGCTTAAGGACCAAGAATTCTATTTTTAGAAACAATGTCGATTTAACCCCTTAAGTGAGACCACACTGAAAAAAAAAATTGTGGCAAAATATTTCATATTGTAGAAGAAATTTACACACAAAACATGAAGTTGATGTATGTATTTTCACTATATAATCTATAGAGCCCCGCCCTAACACCAAAACCCCTGACCCTGGGGCCATAAAATTCACAATTTTGGTAGAGGCACTATTGCTCATCATAACTTTGTGCTTAGTTAGTTCATTTAATACCCAGGAGCAGAGAAGATGATTTTTAAAGAATTCATGTATTTTCACTATATAATCAATAGAGCCCCGCCCTATCACCAGAACCCCTGACCCTGGGGCCATAAAATGGACAATTTTGGTAGAGGCACTCTTGCTCATCATAACTATGTACTTAGTTGGTTTATTTGATACCCAGGAGCAGAGAAGAAGATTTTCAAAGAAATAATGCATTTTCACTATATACTTATTTAGCCCCGCCCTAGCACTAGAACCCCTGACCCCAGGGCCATGAATTTCACAATTTTGGTAGAGGACTCAAATGCTGATTACAATCATGAAAACAGTTTGCCTGCTTGATGTCCAGGAGTAAAGAAGAAGATTTTTAAAGATTTCATTAATTTTAGTGGTATTTGCCCCACCCCACAGGCCCCAGGGGGGCAGGGACCATGAAATTTACAATTTTTATTCACCCATAGATGCTATATGCCAAAATTGGTTGAAATTGCTTCAGTGGTTTCAGAGAAGAAGCTGAAAATGTTCAAATGTCAACGCACGACAAACGACGCACGAAAAACAACGAACGACGACGGACGGAAACGGATAGCAATGGGTCACCTGAGTTTACTCAGGTGACCTAAACATGGTCCTATGGCATTTACTTTTTACTCCTTTTTTGTCCGAAAAACATCTCTCAGTTATTTTCAATAAAAAACAAATTAGCAGTTTCACATGAGAAGGTTAAAATTGAAAAATGCAAGTTTTAGCAATATATTAAGAATACATGTATTGAATTTCAAATCTAAACAAAAATGAAGTCAAAAATGAATTAAAAGTAAAAAAGTAAATTTCCGGCGATTCCCTATGGAATTATATCTTAAAAAACTATTACTGTAACAAGTTATATAGATATAATTGACTTGATAATTTTGAAAGAACAAATGGTAGAACAGTCAAGATTGGCTTTGATTTTTTATGGTTATGTTAATGAGAGAATTTTTTTTAAAAAGTTCACTAATTGAAATTTATTGTTAAAATACTTTGATTTACTACAGTAAAAATTCTACCATAGATAATTATCTTAAATATCATACTATCGTGTACTTTATGTTTTTTTATCGCTAAGTAGATCAAACAATTCCTTGTTCGAACGCAATATGTTAAACTTTTAATCTAGAACATGTACATATTAACAGTCTATTGTCGGACGGAAAAAAATATAGTTAATCATTGAAACGGTAGAGTAAATAATCATGTTATCAAATCTGTCAGACAAAACGATGGGAATGTTTTATTTGGTTTATAACATTTCTCTCAGAGCTTCTGTAAGGAAAGTATTATTTCAACTTAATTGTAGATTTCATGGTGATGTCAATGAGAATTAAAAGAAAGTTTACAATTTGAACTTCATAGTTAGAATACTCTGATTTACTACAGTAAAAATTCTACCATCTAAGTAAACTATAGATAACTATCTTAAATAGTATACTATTGTCTTCTATTAAACTAGTGTTTTTCACACGTTTATGTTCTTTTCCCGCTAAGTTAGATTAAACCACGCCTTGTGCAAATGCAATACTTTAACCTTTTATTCTAGTACATGTATATATGTACAGTTTATTGTTGGAAGAAAACAATTATAGTTAAATATTGCAACGGTAGAGTAAACAATCATGTTATCAAATCTGTCTGACAAAACGATGAGAATGTTTTATTTGGTTTATAACATTTCTCTCAGAGCGCTTGGCTCTAAGGAAAAGAATGTGGAAAAGAAAGCAAAATTATACTAAATAACTTTAGAATTAACTAAATTAGCTAAAATTCGCAAACAGTTGGAGTGAAAGTGACTAGACGAACGTCTTTTTCAACAACATAAAAATGGAATACCACAGCTGCTCAGTTGTAATTTTTTTAATTCTATTTAATCTTTGCGTGTTCCAAAATATCATAAAACTATTCCAATTTCAATTTTTCTACAGCGTGCATCACATGTATGGTAATCATGTTCATCCATCCAACAAATAATACATTCCATATCTTTCTAATTTTTTGTACATACAAAATTCAGTGTTGTTTTTTTTTTTTAAAGTAAAATTGTTACTATCTCGCATTATAACACAGGAAAATCAACTTAGATTGATATGTGATCAAAATACTTACTCTTTTCAATCTTTCCGTTAGCTATAACCATAAAAAGAAAGATATAAGCAACAAATGGCAGAAATAAATTCAAAAAAAATTATTGGACATAGAAAAGGAGTTTATATCATTAAAAATACCTAGTTCCTATATAATTAGAAGTAAAAATTCAAAGCAAAAAAAAAATCAAATAGAGCTTCTGTAAGGAAAAATATTATATCAAATAAATTGTGTAAAATCTTGTTTATCCTCACACACAGACCATCTATTGTATATCGTCAGCTTTAGCAACCCACATCCTACCACCAACCCATCCTCTTCCAATACAATCCAAAGAAGTAAAGAGAAGAAATAATTTAATGCTCTGTCAAATCTAGTTGTTTGTAAGACGGTTTATTCTCACGCAGAAACCGGACAGTGTATATCGTCAGGATTAACAATCCACACCAACTACCCCCTTGTTTTGAATATGAATGCTTAACACTTTCAGACATCACAAAGACGTGAATAACTAAACAACCTAGTATACATTGGTGAATCCTCATAATTTTCAGTTTTGAAAAAAAATGTACATCATCGCACCGATGTTTATTTTTGCCGAAATCTACAAAAGATTTTGTCACAATAATACGCTGATAATGAAATAATTAATTGATCGTGTTTGTAGCATGATTGATAAAAAGTGGTCTAAAGGCATTTAAATTCTTCTTCTCCCTTTTTTGTCCGACAAACATCTCTCAGTTATTTTTAATAAATAACAGATAAGGAATTTCACATGAGAATGATAGAATTGAAAAATGCAACTTTTAGCAATATATTAAGCTTATTGAATTTCAAATCTAAACAAAAATGAAGTCCAGAATGAACGAAAAGTAAAATATTGAATTTCCGACGATTCCCTATAGATTTATATTGACTTGATAATTTTCAAAGAAAAAATGGTAGATAAGTCAAGAATGGCTTTGATTTTCATGGGTTTGTTAAAGAGAGGATTTTTTTAAAGTTCACAATTTGAAGTTTATAGTTAGAATATTTTGATTTATTATAATAAACATTCTATCCCTTAAGTAAACTATAGCTAACTATCTTAAATATTATACCATTGTCTTCTATTTTACTAGTGTGTTTTACACGTATATATTTTTTTTTGCTAAGGTAGATCAAACCACGCCTTGTTCAAGCGCAATATTTTAACCTTTTATTCCAGTACATGTACATATGTACAGTCTATTGTCGGAAGAAAAATTATAGTTAAATATTGCCATGGTAGAGTAACCAAGCATGATATCGAATCTTTCAGACAAAACAATTGGAATTTAAAGTTTCTGTTTGGTTTATAACACTTGGTTTATAACATTTTTCTCAGAGCGCTTGGATATAAAGAAAAGAATTTGGAAAAGAAAGCAATATTATACTAAATGACTTAGAATTAACCAAATTAGCCAAAATTCTCAAATAGTTGGACTGAAATTGACAAGACGAACTCCTTTTCAACGACATATAATTGAAAAAACACCTTATTTTACAGCTGCTCAGTTGCTATTTGTTATTCTATTTAATCCTTGCGTGTTCCAAAATTTCATAAAACTACTACAATTTCAATTTTTCTACGGCGTCTATCACATGTTTAAGAAATGAAACCGAGGAGGTTATCCTGCATCATTCACGAAAACAAGGACTTTATTTCTTTTCTACCATGTCTACAAAAAGTGCTAAAATAGGGGCTGATTGTTTCCTCTATAGAGAAACGAATTAGGTCACAATGTCTCGATAACGCTGTTCCATTTAACACCAGAGTGGAAATTTGTTTGCTTACCTGTGTATAGAATGCATACGATTTGAGCTTTTGTTGCATTTAAAATAGCCTTTTTTATTTTAAAATTACATATTTCTTTTTTACTGCTCTATTTGGACTAAAATCAGATTGTTTAAATTTAAGTGTGTAGGGAGACCCGTGGAATAGCCCCGCTTAGCTATGAAAAAAGACATTCATCAGCAACCTTGTGTAATCTACAGTGTTTATACTGCAAAAGGCGACACATCGAAGTGGTCTAAACAAGCATGTATTCTAATGCAATTGTTTTGTAAAACACGATTTGATTGGCTAATGGAATGATGTTTGAAGCAGTAAAACGAGCATTAACGCGAGTAAAAGCTTTTCATTGTGACGTCATAATAGAGAGACGCAAAAACACAATGCCCTGTGACGTATTTTATGTAAAGAAAATCAACAAAATAAGACGTAAACAACAAACAAAATGCATAGAATGCATTAGAATGGGAATAACTAATCTTCTAATTTGGTATTTGCGACCGTTAATGCTGATTTATCGGTCGCAAACATCCGTTTTACTCAGTAAAACTCAGTTTGCGAACGTTATATCAGCATTTACGGTCGCAAATACCAAATTAAAAGATAGTTATTCCCTAATTTCATTCTATAGCCAAACATGCATTTGAATTGCTTAGGTTTGATACGTGTTTCTAATTTTTTGATGATAATCGTGATTTATTGGAGAATAATGTCAGCGGTACTTCTTTATGTCGGCAATAATCATGGTAGAATAGTAATCATGCCCATCCATCAAATAAATAACATATTCTATATCTTTCTAAATTTTTGTACATGCAACATTCAGTGATATTTTCAAAAAAAATAATATTGTTGCTTTCTCGCATTATTTTAGAGGAGAACCAGCTAGGATTAATATGTGATCAAAATACTTACTCTTCTACCTTTTTCCCATAGTTCTTCCATTTCCTATAATTATAAAGAGAAAGATATAAACAAGAAATAAGTGTACAAAAAATACTGAGACATAAAAAAGAAGTTTATATCATTAAAAATACCTACATGTATTTCCTATGTAATAAGAAGTAAAAATACAAAACAATAAAATCAAATAGAGATTCTGTAAGGAAAGAATTTGATTGTATAAAATATTGTTTATTCTCACACACAGACCACCCAATGAATATCTTCAGCTTCAACAAACCACATCTTACCAGCACGCAACCCCCCCCCCCCAACCCTTTTGTAAAGCTCTATAATACTTTGTTGATTAATCTTTACAACTCTCAGAGATCAAAAAGACGTCAACTGCTTAATAGCCTTTGTAACCTAGTGTGCACATAGTATTGTAAAAAGTACATTATTGTACAGAGGTTTAATTATTCTAAACCTACGGGAAAATTCGTCACAGAAAGAATACTGATAATGAAAAACATACTTGTCAATAACCTCTGATGTTTCGGAGGATCATGTTTGCTCTGCTCAAATTTCGCATTGTTCTATGGACTTTGAGATTGAATACTGTTCGTTATCTCCATATCCTTCTTGTAATATTGTTTTCTCAGGACTATTCTTATGAAATACCAAATAAAATGTTTTGTTTGCTCAGGTGTTGTAGTGCATGTACACACAGTAAATGAAACTATCAAAATCGCGATTTCCTGTCACTTAACTTAATTTACAATATTTTTCTGAGCTACATTTAATAACATCGATTCACAAATATCATGCAACATTTTTAAAACGCTGTTTAACAATGCACATTATACATATATCTTTAGAAAAACATTCATCAACCCAATGAAATCCAATAAATAATATCCTCATTATCATTCTAGATAATTGTTCCTACAACATTCATTGTTGTTTTGAAAGAAAACATTTCAGTTATCTCTCATTATTAATTACTGAAATCGTGATTTCAAGTAAAATAAACATGTTTTTTTATAGTTTGATATCTCAGGCAGTGATCCTCATGAAATAAACACAATATGAAAAATATATGTTTAAATGTGAACAGATGACGCATATCATGACAGACGTCAGATTAAAACAGATAGCAGTAAGTAACCCATGTAGCTCAAATGATCCAAAAATAAAATAGATTTTAAGTATAAAAGAATACGCTTTGCATATTTGAATTTGAAATAAAAAGAACTCACCCATTCTTTACGTTCCTCTTCCTGTAATCATAAGAAGATAGTACTTAAATGAGTTGGAATGATAAATCTACTGGAGACTTTTTGTACAACAAGCAGTAAGTGTATATTGATATATTGATATTGTATAAGAAGTAAAAATACAAAACAATAAAATCAAATAGAGCTTCTGCAAGGAAAGTATTATACGAGGGCCGTTCAAAAATTACGCGGACTTGGTGCACAGAAAAAAAATTTGACGACATAATCGGGCAAAATGTCACACATAATATAAAAGAATCTTTACTTATATGGCCTTCAAAATTTCATATCAAAATGTTGTAAATTGGTATCAATTTTGAGTGATTTTTCAGGACATATCACTAAGTCATGGAGCAGCAAAATCTTCGACGTCACAGGCATTATAAAAAATATGTGATTGAGCTTTCATTTTCTGAACATTTTTCCAAGAGTTCCCGTACAGTTTGAGTTACTTTATCTACTCAACATCCAAATCCCATTTCTTGTCAAGCTTAAAATCTATTTAACAAGTAAACATTATTCTTTTTTTTGTTTTAAAACCAAAAACTGCAGGTATTTATGAGATATAGCGTGACATTGGTCACTCTCAATCACTTTCTTTAAAGTCCGGATAAAGTTTTCGTAGATAATCTTCTTCCCGTCCTCCCATATAGCCTTTTTACAGAGGTCTAACGGTCTAAAATTTCAATGAGTTATTTGTGAACAAGTGTCACCAATACCCTAGTTTACTACATGTTTAATTATGCATATTTTGGATCTATTTTGGCGATATCTCGAGCATTACACATAATTAAACAAAAGTGGTGCGCCGTCAATTCAGGAGACGTCATTTTCACAGTCGTTTTTACGGGGATCGCATAAGAGAAAAATCACCATATTTCTGTTACTACTTCAAATATCATGTCAGAAATCTAAATACATAATAATAAAACAGTTTAAAGATATATTTGAGAAAATTGTCGAAAAATATCGCGAATTATAGAAAATTAATGAGTTAAATTTTGGATTCCGCATGCTTTTGCTTCAATTTTATTTGTCTTGCTCCGTACCTCTCCATCAGCGATATCAACATAGCGATAATTTTAGTAGAATAATTCTAAAATACAGAAATTGTGCCCAAAATTTATCGAAATCTTTAGGATACACATTTCTGTGAAATTTCATAACTATATAACGTCTATAAGAGTAAATAATTGTACAGTCCGCGTAATTTTTGAACGGCCCTCGTATTAACTAAATTGTTTAGAATCTTGTTTATCCTCACACACAGACCACCCAGTAAATATCTTCAGCTTTAACAAACCACATCTTACCAGCACGCAACCCCCCTCCACAAACCCCATTGCAAAGCTCTATAATACTTTGTTGATTAATCTTTACAACTCTCAGAGATCAAGAAGACCTCAACTGCATAATAGCCTTTGTAACTAAGTGTGCACATAGTATTGTAAATTATTGTACAGAGGTTTAATTATTCTAAACCTACGAGAAAATTTGTCACAGAAAAAAAAACACTGATAATGGAAAACATTATTTTCAATAACCTCTGATATTCCGGAGACCCATGTTTGCTCTGCTCCAATTTCGCATTGTTTTATGGACTTTGAGATTGAATACTGTTCGTTATCTCCATATTCTTCTTGTAATATTGTTTTCTCAGAACTATTCTTATGAAATACCAAATAAATTGTTTTGTTTGCTCAGGTGTTGCATTGCATGTACACACAGTGAATGAAATTATCAAAATCGCGATTTCCTGACAAAGGACTTAAGTTACAATATTTTTCTGAGCTACATTTAATAACATCGATTCACAAATATCATGAAACATTTTAAAAACGCTTTTTAACAGTGTACTGTTACAACGCGAAATGTAATAACAACGCAAAATGTAATAAACCTGGATTATTACATTTTGCGTTATAACATTTTGCGTCGAAATAAACGCAGAATGTAATAACGTAAAATGTAACAACACATTTTGGAGAATTATAACATTTCGAGTTATTACATTTTGCGTCGAGATCAGCGCAAAATGTAATAACGCAAAATGTAATAACACGATTTTTGGATCATAACATTTTGCGTTGTTACATTTTGCGTCGAGATTAAGCAAAAGGCAGGAACGCAAAATTTAATAACACATTTTTTTCGTCGGCCAGATTGAGTACAATCTTCAATAGTGTAGTGGCCGATGAAAATAAAATAAAACAAAAGATAAAAAATAGATAAATTTCTTACAATTAATATTTTTTTTAATACATTGATTTAATTAGTTACATGTATTTTAAACTTTAAGGTACTTGGACACAGATTTGAAGTTAATATTTTTTGTATATTATCACAAATTATATATTTTGATAGCATTTCACACAAACAACAATTGAAAATCTTATTTCATTTAAGGTAAGTCGCTCCTGAAATTTGTTATATCAAGGATTTTTTGAGAAGTATATTTTGGATAAGTATTCAAAAAGTGTAACTCAAAATAGCCAAGAAAATAGGGGGTCAGTGTGCATCCTACTGATCTACGGTACATTTAAGTTGACCTTTTTGCACTTAAATTTCATCTCTTTGGTTACTTACTTTAACCCTTATTATATTTGATCAAATGTAAGCATGGCAATAAATATAATCTTATTTTATGTAAAATAGTTTGAATAATATTTATCATTAAACAAATCTTGCAAATGAATGCGCGTAATTTATTGTGTGACCTTTTTGCACTAAAAATTAACATTTTTGGGGTATTAAAAAACTTAATAGGCAATAAAAAATTTTCTTATATCAAACTTTTTACGACTTAAGTGCTGATCAGTCACAAGTGTCGAGTAGTTTAAAATAATGAAAGAAAAAGATGGGGTCAGTGATGATCATTTTGAAATATTTGTCAAAATATGTGATTTTCAGGCAAAAAATATTGTAAATTTGATCTTGACTTCTTTAATATATTTTCATTTTTTGGACAAGTTTGTTGAGGGAAGGTGTAAAACTTAGTCTAAAAATATAAATTAAGACCTATATTAAATATTTTTAGCAATATCAAAACGGAAAATATTCTCCGAGTAAAAGTATGTGAGGCTAAATTTCCATTACATTAAATTTTATAAATGTGCAGATTTGCCGAATTTTCTGCTAAATATCCTTCCACCAAAAGAAATAGTCCCTCATAAATCTTGCTTTTTTGTAGATTTTTGAGCAGTTTTTCATTGAATGTTAAAAAATTTACATTGTTGAATTTAAATATGTTATAAAAATTGATTTTTATTAAGTAGTTTTGAAGTAAAAGCTTCTGCGTGAAATTTTCTAAAAAGCTGACGAGTGACTTACCTTAAAAGATTTTAAACCTTCAAATTTTTTGGCGGGTTTGATTGACACATCCTTGCACTTTCACAAATTTTAACTTTATTCTTAATCCTTAGGAAAAGTGGCAATCTTGTTGTGTATTATTGAGAAATATTAAAACTTGAATCCAGAAAAATAATTCCATTCAGAGTAGAAATGTTAGAGAGCAAAGCTCCTTCTTGAGGCATTTAGATTGATTGACTGCTTGTTTAATTCCGTGATTTAATATTGTCAAGTTTATTTATTTTATTTTGTTGCGTATGAACAAATTAAAATTTATTTACTGTTTCGTTTTGTTTCCTGTGTTCGATGTACTTTTCGTAAGTTTCCTAAAGTATGCAGATTTTACATGCTGCTACTCAACTAAAAGCACCTAATTAATAAATATATTGAATAGATATTGAAAAGATAACCAAAGCTAACTTATAAGTTCAAATGTGTGTTTTTGCTTTAATTGTATTCCAAAATTTTAA
The DNA here is from genome assembly GCF_032062105.1 of Saccostrea cuccullata. Taxonomy (NCBI): domain Eukaryota; kingdom Metazoa; phylum Mollusca; class Bivalvia; order Ostreida; family Ostreidae; genus Saccostrea; species Saccostrea cuccullata. Next base: position 44,065 of record NW_026931483.1, read on the forward strand.
TTTTAATCACTTTTTCTTTTTTATTTGTTCCGTATTGACTTTATTAATTACATACCGGTATAACTTTTAATATTTCATCGATTTGTTTTAACAAGACGCATGAATTCAATGTATTACAGTGAAAGGCGTAATCATGATCAGTTTGATATGACCATTTTTCTTCCAGAATTTTAATGTAAAATAATGACACAATTCTATTGAAATCTCTAATGAGAAAATATACATGTACGGCAAATGAATGTAATTCTTTGATATGTGTCAATTTGAACAGAAGTACAGATTATTTAGATTTTTGCTAGGGAAGTAAAAAGTGCGTCTCCCTCTGATGATGACTACACAAAATCAAGTTTACCTGTACACAAATACAAAGTGTTCTCATATATTTTTCTGATATGTCCCTTTGAATTAATGCTAATAATGCATCAGGTAAATGATATCTTGGGGACTAGGAATATCTTAAACAATTATTGAAAATCTATTTTAAACTGCAGCAGAAACTTGCCTAAAGCGCAAAATGGGGTGGGGGGGGGGGGAGAAATGAAAAACAAGAAGTAAAACCAATATATTAAAGGCGATTATTTTGATAATTCTCATATTGTTTTCGGCCTCAAGAAAAAAGAAAAAACGGCAAGGGGACAGCCGTCTTTGAGTTAAAAAAAATTTAAACAAAATACATGTATTATATAATAGCAAATTACTATATTTCTTTTTTTTTTTTAAAAAATGGGTGAAACTCGATCCATCCCCACCCCAACCCCATCCGTTAGAGTACAAGTACGTACGTGCTACGAAATATGCGATTTTTTAAATAAATCGACCATTTCCCTATTTACTCGTGTGAGTTCAATTTACATTAAGGAATATGAAATCATTATATAGACAAATACAATTTGAGAGAGAGAGAGAGAGAGAGAGAGAGAGAGAGAGAGAGAGAGAGAGAGAGAGAGAGAGTAAAAACACCGTTACTAAATTTTGAATTGTTTTGAATACATTATTATAATGCTTTAAACTCATTGATTGACTTTTTTTAAAGTAATTCTCAAGTGTTGGATTCCTCAGTTAAATAGGTATAGCATATAGTGATTGAGCATTTTCTTTTGGGGGGGGTGTATTTTCCTTTTATTTTGGTGGAATGTTAAATCTAAATTTATTGAATAACTGTTCATGTTTTATTCTAGCTGCAATAATGTAGCCCTCTCCGATTTTTTTATCTGATATTTTTTGGAGAGGGTCCTCGAAGGGGGGGGGGGGGCTACATTATTACAGCTAGTTTTATTAAACCACCAATTTTTTTTAATTATGTTTCCATGAATATTTTAAAGATACAAAGTACGAAAAAAATGTGGAATTTTGAGAAGTCTCTTTCAAATTTTACTAGAATGAGTTTATGTATGTTTAAAATATTTATTTTAAATCGTAATACGATCGGTACATTTAATTAAAATTTTGTTAACGCCCGATATTCGGATACTTGGAATGGGGTTGAGCCGCAAAGAACCAGGTCTAAAAAATTAATACACTGTATATTTTTCTTTCCTATTAAAAGATCGCAAGTGGACTGGTGTAACTGAAAAATGTATTAAAAGATAAATGGGCTTTGTTCGAGTATTGCAAGTTTATTATAATAACTCAACAGGAAGGATTAAATACCAAAAATTAAGGCGATATACGAGGGCTGTTCAATGAATAATGTCCTCGGTGCTCATAAAGAAGCAAAAGACGCTTTTCAATGATTTAGTCTTCATGATTTTACTAAATAATCTCTTTCAAGTAAAATGCATGTCCGTAACATTTTTTATCCAATTTCGGATTGTTTTTAGAACTAATTTTTGGGTATGACCCGTAGTATACTGGAAAATGGCAGATCCAATGATTTCTCGGGCTTGTTTCTTCCCTCTGAAAGGTGTTTTTTTTCAAGTTTGGAAATAGAAACAAGTCAAAAGGTCAACGATCTGGCGAATATTGTTAATGTGAAAAAACATTAACTTTCTGTTTATCCCGGAAACCCTTTTACTCTTCAGGGCATGCGGGTTTGGACGCTGTCTTGAAGAAATTCAATGTAGTGGATTCCTGATTCTGGGTCCTTCCTCTAATAAAGCTTTTGATTTTTTGTAAATGAATTGCTTTCTAGACTCCTCCAGAAATTAAACAGTCTCTCCGAATACGTATTTGAACAACAATACCACTAATTTTTAAGAAAATTACATATAAATATTTCTTTGTGCTCTTGAATACATGTGCTCTTGTCATACATTCGCCGTTTTTATCAAGTATATCTTATGGTAAATTTTGTTTTGAGGGTTTTAATCAATATATTTATGTTCCAATATTTGTTTGAAAATAAAACAAACGCGGATAACTAAAATTACTGATATTTTAAAGTAACTGTTAAGAATTTCTTATACGATGTCGTTTTCACTCATTTTTCAAAATACAGGATGACCTTTGAGTACCAAGATTTTTTACCGTCAAACGTTTCTTAAAAACAGTGTAAACTACTCCCGATATGATGTCTATCAAATTTGCTATGTGTCTTAGAGTCAATCATACATCATCAAATATTATTCGTTGAAATTTGGCAACCAGTACATAAGTAGTTATAATTTTTGTTGGCAAGGAGGGTACCCATTTTTGATGCCCATTATATAACTTTTTATTATTTAAATCCATCTGCTCTTTTGTCTATAAAATAGGCATTGGTTGCTGTAAATGTCATATATTTCAGTGAATATTTCTTTGGGATTTTTAACAAGATTTACGACATCTATAATGGAGCTTTTATTTTCACTCTAGTTTACTGGTTCTTTACAATTCATTTATAATGCAGTGTCTCGAAAAGCCCTTCTTTCCCAGCTTCTCACGATGAAACTATTTGATGAAAAGTGGTCACATAAACTGTTATAAATTCATGAAAGATTCAATAATGAGAGAAAGTCAAGTTTAATGTCATATGATATCTGTAATGTATGTTATATAGTTCAGGACATTATTTATTGAACAGCCCTCGTACTAGTACATGAATCTTTAACTTCAGTGATCTAATGGAGGACGATTTTCATAATTTGTGGTAGCTGCAGAACTGTGGCTCTGTGAAAAATATCTTGATAGACCGGAGAGCTACAGTGCTACCCATTGAAAAAAGAAAAACTATATCTATTGTGCACAAAAAAGTGCGCTCGGTTCTAGATTAATTCTTTAAATTCTTACCTCAATTCCAAAAAAAAAAAAATTAAATTTCAAAAAAAGACCTTACTCCTCTATCAAGTACTCTCGTGGCTGATACTTGTACGAAGCGTGTTGGACCGAATTCATTGCTGATCCATGGTAAGTTACACCTACATTACTAGGTAGGCATACGTAGTATAATATAAGAAACCATTGTTGAAGATGTCAAAGGAGTCTTATAACAACAACTTAACTGGTAGGCTTTGCTTTCTCCGAAAACGATTTAAGAGAGGGGATGTAACCTCTGTCTTCGAGTAGCCAATACAGGTTCCTTGATAAAATAAGTCACTTCTTTGACATCTACCAGTCTTTTTCTTGCTTTTAACGATATTATTGCCCTTTATCATTAATTTTATAAGGGAAACAATTTTCACAAATAAAAGTTTCGATAAAATTAAATCTTGAATCGTGGGATCGTGTCAAAACCGGAAGTGCTATTGATAAAGGGAAAAGGGAAACAATTTTCACAAATAAAAGTTATATATATATATATATATATATATATATATATATATATATATATATATATATATATAAAATATAGGTATATGAGGTTGTTTGTGGGCACCGACTTTCTAAGCTGGTTTGTGGGATCTCGCATTTCTACATTGCATAGCTATGTCATATTCATAATTTAGGCGTTATATATGGTCCTTATATGATATATAATATTTATTTTGAGTTAATATTAAAAATATTGTATATAATTGTGGGTCAAAACATTTATATATATATAGAATTGTGGGATAAAATATATATATCGCACAATGCTCTCCGCGTCTGAATTCTATGACCCACAATATTATCTTATGCTATATGAGTTTATATATTATTTGCTGTGTTTCAAAATGAAAAGAATTTAAAATTAATGTTTGATAAAATATCTAAAGATATATAATGTATGCTATTAACCTATGCACAAAATAGAAAAAAATCATTAAGAACAGTTTCGCTGATTTCAGTATTATTTTTCAAGTACTTTCCGATCATTTTAAATAATGATTTACTGCGATACATTATTTATGAGAATCTAAACAAGAAATTCTAGGGATATCCTCTCTCCCAATAAGATTTACAAAATCAACTGTCCCACAATGTGTTATATATACCAGTAT
>NW_026931484.1:0-4867 GCF_032062105.1 Saccostrea cuccullata
TAAAGGGCAAAACCTGAACCTGGAATATTCAAGTGGATCGCCCGGCCGATGAGCTTGGCCACGGTTTTGACACCCTGGCCGCCGCGGCCATGAATACGAATCTCTTTCATGGTGAAATCCTCTTTGACATGTTTTGGGAAAAATGTGGATCGGAAGACGTGTCCAACCCGAGGCGAAACACGTATAAACGCCGGTGTTGCACAAAAAAGGAGGATCATATCTGTTTTACGTCCTCTTTTTTATGCAACACCGGGGGAAAGAATAAAAAAAGAACCGCTGCCCTCAGGATGGCTTGCGCGTTCCCTTTTGGCGGTATCGGAAAAAAACATCCGCGTCACAAAGAATGATGCGGTCAGGCGGGTTTAACCCCTTGCAGTTTCCTGTATAAACTCAAAACCCTTTTTCACGGCGGCCATATTCATGGGAATAAAACGCGCCTTCATGCCTTCATAGAGATACTTGAACGTATCCTCGGTCTCGGACAGGGCCGTCGCCTTGTCCCATCCGATCTTGGCGAGACCCCCCGTACACATGATGCAGTTCAACGCCTTGGAGGTATCCATTTTACCCTCCAGCTCTTCACCGAGTTCAAGCGCCAGATCCGAACAATGGATGGGAACCGCCGTGATATCATCGCGCCCCACGTCGCGATCGATAATGGAAATGTTGTACAGCAAAAGCCCCCCGGCCCGTAACTGCGGGATAAAATCCATGGAAGGCTTGTTCATGATCAGCAGGATATCCAGCACCTCGGCAATGGGAGCGTCGATATCGCCTTCGGAGGTCGTGACCCAGCAACGCACCTTGCCCCCCCGGGATTCCGGCCCGTAGGTCGGCGTAAACACCACATGCTCGCCCCCCTTCAGCGCCTGGTAGGCAATGAAATTTCCCAGATCCAGGATTCCCTGGCCGCCATGACCGGAAATCATGACCTTCAGCACACCGTCCTGTTTCAGATTTATCGCCGGGTCTGCTCGTTTGCGTCACCTCCTGTTCCTTTCCCGGGCGCGGGCGATCCCGCCGGAGCCGGGACCAACGGTTTCAGTTTTTGGCTCCACGCCGAAGTCATCACGATACAAAGCGGGTGGAAACATCTTGACGTGGTGCTCGGTTCCCCAGCGCTTGGCGTCCAGCACACTCTTCTTCCAGTTAATGGCGCAGGTCGTCAGAATCTCCACAAAAGCATACCCACCCATCTCCTGAACCTTGAAAGCGTTTTCAATGGTTCTGGCCGTCTCCAGCACATTTTTGGCGCTCCAGACCGCGCCCTTGCGCGTCTGCCTTTCCTCGATAATAGCCGACACCCGCCGCACATAAGAAGCATTGGCGACCTCTTTGAGCAGCTCACAGACCATGGTGGGTTGCCCGGTCTGGGCAATGTCCCGGCCCGCAGGCGTCGTGGTGGACCACATGCCGGGGTGGGTGGTGGGCGCCATCTGGCCGCCGGTCATCCCGTAAATGCCGTTGTTCACCAGAAACACCGTGATAGGCTCCCCCCGGATGGCCGCCGAAAGGGTTTCCCCAATCCAATGGCCAAAGCGTCCCCATCCCCCTGAACGGTGAAAACCGTACACTCCGGACCGGCCCGTTTGATGCCGGTGCAGACCGCAGGCGCCCGGCCGTGCATCACCTGGATATGGTCCACATTGGTATTGATAAGCGCGCACGGAGCACCCAACGGACGCCACGCCGATCGCGGATTCCTTTTTCCCCAGATCCGTCAGGGCCTTGGCGATCAAGCGGGTCAGCATCCCATGCTCGCATCCGGCGCAGTAACGCTGCGCCCGGTCATTGTAAAGCGCATCCAAAGGTCCGAATTTTACGTCATACGCATCGTCCAGCATTAAACCACCTCCAAAGGGATATTCATTTCAAACGTCTTCCGTATTTTACGCTTGGCATCTTCGATACTGAAGTAATTACCGCCCAGCGGTTCAATCCGGTAATCAGCACCGGACCAAGCCCGAACATGGAAGCCCGCACATCCTCTATCATCTGGCCGTGATTCAATTCCGCCACGATAAACTTCTTTCCTTCCCGGCCCAACGCGTGCAGTCTTTTTTTGGGAAACGGCCACAACGTCTGGGGCCGGAAAACGCCCACCGGCAATCCATCCTTGCGCAACTGGCGGGCCGCGTCCCTGGCAATGCGGGACGGAAGCCCGTACGCCACGACAATGACCTCGGCGTCCTCGCATTGCCACTCTTCGTAGCGCACCTCGTTTTCAGCGATCAGCGCCCACTTGCGCCGCAGATGGTCCGACACCGCCTCCAGCTCATCCACTTCCAGGTAAAGCGAATTGAGGACATTGGGACTCCCGGCCCTTGGCGCCGGTCAGCGCCCAGGAAGTATCGCACGGCTGCCGGTCTATTTCCGGAAGAACAATATCTTCCTTGATCTGACCCGTAAAAGCATCCATCATGATCACCCCCGGATTGCGGTATTTATAGGCCAGATCAAAAGCAAGCGCCGGGAAACTGGCGATCTCCTGAACCGTGTTGGGCGCCAGCACAATCAAATGATACCCGCCATGCCCGCCGGCCTTGGTGGCCTGCCAGTAGTCGGACTGTTCCGCAGCGATATTTCCAGCCCCGGGCCGCCGCGGTTGACATCCCCGATGACCAGGGGAATCTCCATGGTGGCGGCGTAGGAAATCCCCTCCTGCTTGAGGGAAAAACCCGGCGAAGAGCTGAACGTCATACTCCTGGCGCCGGTGGCGGCCGAACCGATGGTCATTGCAATGGCCTCGATTTCGGAAGGCGTTTGCAAAAACACCTTGAAGTCAGGCCAGTCCGGCTTGCCGAACTCTTTGGCGAAAGTCTCCGGGACCTCTGTGGAAGGCGTAATCGGGTATGCGTAATAGGTCTGCAAGCCGGCCATCAACGCACCGAACACAATCGCTTCATTGCCCTCATCAGAACCCGTTTTCCAGTCGTAAAGCCCATCAATCACACACCCCTTTTTTAAGCGTTTTGATCCTGGTGACCGCGTAGTCGGGACAGACCATCCAGCAAAGCCCGCAGGCCGTGCAATTGCCCTTTCTCCCCTCATAAGTAAACGTTGACGGATGGAACCCCTGGGCGTTGAACACCTTGCGGTCCAGCTCAAGACAGCCCTGGGGGCAAATCACCACACACACCTCACAACCCTTGCACTTTTCCCCGGCTATCTCGACGATAACCCGCGTCTTCTCTTCCTTGATTTGCACATCGTTTTTTTTCATCTTTGACTCAGATCCTTGTTCGGGTCATTGGAGAACGGGCCTCGGCCCGTCATTTCTCTCAATTCTCTTCTCAGAACCTTGCCGACAGCCGCACTCTTCGGCAGCGCATCGATAAACGCTATAGACTTCGGAACCTTGTAGGCGGCCAACCGCTCCTTGCAATAGGCGATGACCTCATCTTCGGTCAGGGACACCCCTTTGCGGCAAACCACAAAAGCCTTTACCGTCTCCCGCGGTAGGCATCGGGAACGCCCACCGCGCAAGCCTCGCGCACTTTCGGATGCGACGTAAGCACCGCATCGATCTCCACCGGATAAACATTGAAGCCGCCCGCAATAATCACATCTTTTGCGCGGTCAACCACCGTCAGGTAGCCGTCCGCGTCAAACCGGCCGATATCGCCGGTGCGCAGCCACCCGTCCTGCAGCACCCGCCGGGTCTCTTCAGGACGCTTGTAATACCCCGGCATAACCTGCGGCCCCTTGACGACAATCTCCCCGGTCCGCCCCGCGCGGCTTCCGGCCGGCCGGTCTCCGGGTCCACAATGCGCACATCGGTGTGCGGAATCGGCACGCCCACCGTCCCCGGCCGGCCCTGGCCGCCCCAGGGCGTCGCCGCGACCAGCGGAGCCGCCTCGGTCAAGCCGTACACCTCGCACAACGGCAGGCCCGTCAGGTCCTCGAACGCGCCATTGATATCCGGCGAAAGGGGGGCCGCGCCTGAAAAAGCCGCCTTGAGGGATGAAAAATCCAGCACGGCGAATTCCGGCTCCGCCATCAGCCCGATAAAAAGCGTGGGAACCCCCGGCAGCATCGAAGGAGAATGCTGCTTCAGGAATTTCCATAATGGCCCGGGGTTCCGGCTTGGGCACCATGATGTGCTCAAAAGCTTTCCAGATCGTGAAGTTCTGGATAAAACTGAATCCGGCGGAATGAAAGATGGGGTAGGTTCCCACCAAAGACGCTTCACCCGGCGCCCAGTCCGGCAGCCAGGCGGCGAACTGCTGAACATTGCTGCTCAGGTTGGCGTTGCTCAACAGGACCCCTTTGCTCACCCCGGTGGTGCCGCCGGTGTAAATCAGAGCCGCCGGCGCGTCCCACCGGCTGCGATCCGCCACAGGACCGTCCGCAAAAGCGGCGACCAGCGCCTCAAAAGCAAACCGCTCATCCAGCGGCGAAAAAGAAGAAGCCGCCGGCTTTTTATCAACAGGGGGAGACTGTTCTGCGGAAAAAGACGAAAAAGCGTCCATCCGGCAATCTATGATCTTTTCGATCCGGGTTCCGGGCTTGAGCGCCCGCACCCGGTCGACAAGCGCGGACAGGCAGATGACGGCTTTCGCCTCTGAATCGCTTAACTGATATTCAAGCTCCCTGTCCGTCAACAGGGGATTGTTCTGGACCGCCACCGCGCCGATTCTGAGAATCGCCAGGTTGGCGATCACTGTCTGGGGAATATTAGGCAGGCACAACGCCACTTTGTCACCCGGCTGAACCCCCAAAGCCATAAGCGCCCTCGCAAATGAGTTGACGAAGCTGTCCAGTTCCTTGAAACAAATTTTGCGGCCCATGTAGTTCAGAGCTGTTTTCGCGGAAAACCCCCGGGGGCACGGATAAAGCCTGAAATGGTGGGGTTAACAGGGAGCGG
>NW_026931485.1:0-4763 GCF_032062105.1 Saccostrea cuccullata
CTGGTTGAAATAGACTCATTTGTTTAAATTTCACTTTATAATCATAGTAAAATTGTATTTTAAATGAAATTCAAATCATATTTTACAGAGAACTCTTGTATTTAGAAAGAGTGTACAAACAAGAATACACGAGGAATTGGATCTGTGGGCATGAAGTAAATGATAAATAGGATCTGACACAGTGACACTTATGGCCTAATTATGCCTTTACCTTCACATGGCCAATATAGCACGTGCCAGGTTTCCTAAATAGCGTACAAAATGTGGATTAAATAAAGACAAAAATGGACAATGAGAAATAGAGTCAATATGTGCAAACTGTGGTTTAAATATATAAAAATAAAGAGGAACCATTTTTCATTTCATTCAGTGACACTAGCCAGAGATTTATACTCCAGGTTCCTCTTTCGGTAAAACCTGATTTAAAATATATCAAGGGCTTCTTTGACAAAGCTTCAGTTATCTACAAAGGGGGGAAATACCTTTGTACAAATGCATTAATTCTTGGTTTGGTAATGAGATGATTTTACATATTAATACTGAGGAAGCGAAAGAAGAACATTCTCTTCAATATGAAACCAAATTATACGTCATGCTTTGTGGATGCCAACAGGCCGAATGATAATGTCCTTAACTCTCTGGAATTAAAGAAAAACATTTTCAGTTTATTTTCAATGCATAGAATTTGACATGAATATTTTCAGTTATCAAAGTTTGAATGAGAATGGATGTAATTTAAAAAAGACATATTTTTCTCTGTTATATAAGGAGATTATTTATAGATATGGTCATGTGGGGCCTGGTCTTGCAAAATGCGTCTTCTGAAATGACATCTTAGACGACTTTGTAACGACAGTATATTTAAGATAAAAACACTTCAAAGTTTGAACATTGATTTATGGAATATATAGATATGTATTTCCTCCTGATATTGATGCCGTAAAAACAAATAAGGACCAAATTATGATTTGTATATATCATAGCTCATTCGATCCACTATACACTTATAATATGCAAATAAAGGATTTTAAATTGCTATCTGCTTCCAAGAAGGTCAACTGAAGTTTTTGACTAGTCATTCAAAGGTCCCTAAAATGGAAGTTTTTCTTTTAGGGAGTTTACAATTTAAGAAGAGATAAATAAAACTACAGAATACAAAAAGAATAGAGGATAATTTTTTTAAATCAAACATGGAGTGTTTTGTAAAATCTTCTGAAAGGAAACTATGCAAGAAAAGGCAAACTTATAGTGTGAAATGAAACATGAAGTCTACAAGTTATCATAATCAAAGGTTGTTAAAACAATGCAGATCGTAAGCAGAGCCAACTCAGACCTCAAAAACATCAGGGGTGGGGGTACATGTGCCATAGAGACATCAACCACCTGTCGACGCGGTAACACACGTCGTCTGCTCCTTGAAATTATTGAGAAAATCCGTAGATAATTCACTGCTGGTAAAGTGCGAATCGAGAAAATCTTGGTTTCGGACACCAGCAACTATTGGTTTACATAAGTGAGGCAATTTATGTCAACTAAACGATCAGAAATGATAGAACGTTTGATTAAGACGTAATTAGTCATGTTCAGTATGGTTTAATGTCGTGGAATTACTTGTTGGTTAAATACATATAAGGACCAATCCAGTAAATGCTTTAGGTCACACCCGTTCAATGTATTTCATTGGATCTATTCATATTTGCTTTTTACGTGTTCAACAAGATTTACACTACATTATTTGTGTTCAAGAGTGATATGAGTATATACCGGATGAATCATTTATGATTCCTCATGTCTTTAATGTTTCACAAGATTAAAACTTTTGGTGCAGTATGAAGTTTTCTGATAACATTGCGAGTATGGCTGCTGTATGTGCGACTCTTGGAACCTGTAACTGCTACGACTGGCTTCTGTTCTGCTTCATAAGGTGCGACGTTTTACTGCTGTATCATAAATGTATTGTTTTCCGTGAAATACATTTAAATTTAATATCGACCCATCAGGTAGTGCAACTTTCTTGAAAAGACCCCCAAAACATATACATCCAAGTCGAGGATCGGTTGCATCTATTGAATATTTAAAATGTATTCCATATACCCCCCCCCCACCCCCTAAACATAATTTGTTTCACAATGTGAAAAAAATAAAGGATTTAAAAATGCAAAATTCACTATGGTTAGTTTATATTGGATTAGTTTATATTCTTAAAAATTATGAACTTGTTCACTAAAATAGGTTACTGAATATGTTCATTAAGGTTCTATCCCAAAGTTCAATTTTAATAATTCCAGATTCATGTTGTATATCATTTTCAATTGACTATCTAGAACTTTAAAGTTATAAACTTTCTATGCACGCAGAAGGAAAAAAAAAGAACTTGGACCCCCACCCCACCCCCAAGGAAAAAAAACTGACCTCTCTTTAATGAGATTTACATGTATTTGAAGGGAATAGACATTGAAGCATGTGAGTGTGTTTAATTTTTTTTATCCCCTCCTTGAATATTTTTTTCAACCTTTGACTTGAAAAGATGACATGGGCAGTTATTAAGTATTTCCGATAATTAACTTGTATGGAATATTTTAATGTCTCAACAAAATATTCTCATATTTGATTGACATAGAGACACCAGTCAATTAAACATGCAGACCCATGACATTATTTTTCAATGTATATGTAGGTCACAGGTGATTTACAAGCCAATAAAAAAGTCCAATCTCGGAGGAACAAAGATGCAGAACTGTGGTGTTAACATATGATTTCATGTTTTCGTCTTAGACTATAAATACTTAAATATAAAACCATAACGCTGTCGTTCTGAGCTAGGGAAGAGCCCTATTTCTTCGCGTGTTTAGGACCTTTTTCTACATACATGTATATTCTATTTTCCACAACGGCCATCTTCCCTAGCCAAGGGTTTATAATACGTTACTTTCCTCATAAACTGAGGAAAGTAGCGTATCAGAAAAGCTTGGTCAGTGAAGATGACAGAGACTGGATTTGCAAACCTTACGGTTAGCCGCAGGAATGTAGCTTTCCGAAGACGGGAGAGCTGCAGTGTCACCAACTGGAAAAATATGTATATTTATTGTGCAGAAAACTGCGCTGCTTGTCGGTTTCAAACTGTCATATTCTAAACTTATTTCTAACTGGATGTTCCAAATACATTTTCTTCCAATTTTCACTTACTATTTCCACAACAAACAACTGTTGTAAATAACCCTCTATGAAACTGAGACCATCAAAATTCGCATTTTTACTGTCATTTTTAAGATGACAAGATACAAATCGTTTCGATTGCAACAGAAGTCTAAAGGTCTTGTTGTTTTTTTTAAACTTTTGTGCAGTTGAAATAAATATTTGGAGGAATTCATCCAGCACCAATCGCAGCTTTTGTGCGCAATTTTTAACAGATTTTTGTTTGAGTGGCACTGTAGCACTGTGGTCGTCTATCTCATTTTTTCTCGGACCAGCGAGTTACAGAAATGCAGCTACCTTACGTTTACAAAAAAAGTTGGGGGGGGGGGGCATGTCTACATAAAAAAAATTATAAACAAGAATCAAAACTAAAGCAAAAGACTATTTTCAGGAAATAAAGTACACACCAAATTGGCATACTACGTGCCTGAGATGTTACTAATGTAGGAAATACAATGTAGCTCTAAATAAATACAAATTGCAAGGAAAAATATTACAATTATGCATTTGTTTATTGCTTCAAGAAGTTTTATTACGACATTTGTATATATCTCAGTTGATACGATACGCAAGAGCATGCTCTACATATAAACAATTTCTAAAACGAGGTAAATTATTGACAAGCAAGTTGAAAAATATATCTCGTTTATTATCATTTTATGCATTCGCAAATACAATTTTATTGCTTAAAAAGTTTGATTTTTTCGCTATTTGATCAGCACACGGCAGGTGTGACCGGTCAGCAGGGGATGCTCACTCCTCCATGGCACCTGATCCCACTTCTGATGTTTCGAAGGTTGCTCTGCTCCTATTTTGTTTTGTTTTATGGACTTTTGTATTGAATACTGTTCGTTATCTCCATATCCTTCATGTATATATACCTGGCGCAGATTTCAAATATTTGGTGTCATCATCTTGTTCATGTATACCATATCACTCTCTTTAAAAGGAACAAAAGAATATAACCAAAAACATAATATCCGTAAGAAGAATTGATGGAACATTTTGTATTGCTTCAAGAAATGATCAAGAATGATTATAAATTACAAAAACTAGTATTCTTTTCATGCAAGTTTGAATAATTTCATATTATTCACGTTAATTTACATAAACCAAGAGTCTCAGGGACGTAAACCAGTTGTCGCATTTACACAAAATAAAAAGTCGCCTATGTCAACATTTTACAGAAACCAGTAGTAGCACCTTCAAAATGAATTTGCTAGTTATTGGCAAATTCCATTGAAGTTATTCATTAAAAGCACATTTTTTGTGTTCAGGGCATTAAATAACGTTGAATTAAAGTTAAATTTATCCATTTAGCTGTCCAATTAGTCCTTTAGTATTTTATGCATCATTCGAATGCGAGTACATGAAAAACACGATGTAAATAACCATTTACATGTAATGTTTCCATACTGAGCCCGTCTCGGGTATAAAAGCAATCCAATCGCTTAACTATTTAATAAAGTGATTTTTATTGTGTTATATAAAAAAATATGCATTAAACTAGATAATTCACAGGTGCCAATAGTAGCTGGTGTCCAAAACCAAGATTTTCTCGATTCGCA
>NW_026931486.1:0-48800 GCF_032062105.1 Saccostrea cuccullata
GGCCTTGTCTCAAAGATTACATAAGGGAAGTGTGAAAGCGCTGGCCCTTACTGTTCAAAAGTTATGGCCAGGATTAAAGTTTGTAAAAAGAAGGTTAATTTCCAAGGTCAAAGGGTAAAGGTTCTTGATATCCAATGAAATATCTTGTCACAAGGATTACATATGTAAAATATAAAAGCTGTAGCCCCTTCTGTTAAAAAGTTATGACCAAGGTTAAAATTGGTAAAAAGTAAATCATTCCAAGGTCAAGGTCAGAGGGTCATATCCAATTAAAGGCCTTCTCACAAGGATTACATATGTAAAGTATGAAAGCCCTAGCCCTTACCGTTCAAAAGTTATGACCAAGGTAAATGTTTTTTTCGTAAGTACAGAAATCTCCAATGTCAGGTTCAAAAGTCAAAATTCTTGGATTCAAATGAAAGGTCTTTACTGGGAAATTCCTAGTATCTACCATTTAAAAATTAGGGCCAAAGTAAAAGTTTGCAATTTTTGTGTAAAAGTGGGTCAAACACCAAGGTCAAGGTCAAAGGGTCAAGGTTCTTGGTATCAAATAAGAGGTCTTTTCAAAAGAATTATATATGTGAAGTATTAAAGCCCAAGTCCTAACCCTTCAAAAATTATGGTCAAGGTTGTATTTTTAAAGTAGGTCAAACTTCAAGGTCAAAGCGTCAAGGTTCTTGCTATCCAATAGAGCGTCTTCTCACAGGGATTACATATGTGAAGTATGAAAGCCCTAGCTTTTTCTGTTCAAAAGTTTGCGAAGGATAAAGTTTTTTCATAAGTACAGAAATCTGCAATGTCAAGGTCAAAATGTCAAGATTGTTGGTATCCGATGGAAGGTCTTTCCACAAAATATACATATGTCAAGTATAAATGTCCTGGTATCTACTGTTCAAAAGATATGGCCAAAGTGAAAATTCAAAATTTTTGTGTAAAAGCGGGTCAAACTCCAAGGTCAAAGTCCAAAGGTCAAATTTGGTGGTACCCAAAGAAAGGTCTTGTCACAAGGAATAGACATATAAAATATGAATGCCATAGCTCCGCTAAATCAAAAGTTATGGGCAAGGTTAAAGTTTTTGCGGACAAACAGACAAACAGACAGAGAGACAGACAGACAGATATACAAACAGACAGACAGACAGAGGGACGGACACGACAAAAACTATATACCCTGGAAACTTTTTTTTACGGGGTTATAAAATCAACTCTATTCCATAGAGGTATATTTCGATGCCGATTGAATACTTGCGACATCTTCTTACATTACCCGGTCATTGAGAATCAAGGTGAGATACAGTCATTTAGACATAAGATTTACTAAGTATTAAAAGATCGTTAAAAAGACTCTTCGTTTAGAAATTATTTTAATCAAAAAGGGGCATTAAACAACACATCTACCCTCAGTGAAAAATATTCATATAAAAGGCACAAATTAAAGAAATTCACCTTTAAAAGGATGCGCACTTCTCTACTTTATAAATAAAAAAGCCAGAATATTGAAAGATAAACTGATGTTTCAACATGAAAAACAAACTCGATTAAAATCAACAATTTTTACAAAATATATTTAGATCGAATCTGGACTGGGTTTATTCTTAACTTCAGTCTATCTGATCAAAACAGAAAAAGCACGGAGGGTTGCCAAGGGTTGTCTACTCTTTCTTATTTGTATCCTATTTTCAACTTTGGAATTTTCAGGATTACTTGCCTGATGCCCTGTTCATTTCTTTTAATTTTGTTAGAGGGTTTTGTAAGGATTAAAAACTGTTATCTCAATCCTTCTCATATTTAATAATTAATTTCATTGAAGACATGAATACTGCAATTTAGGATTTTGTAAGCACATTTGACACGACTTGATAAATGGATTCATATTAAAAACGTTTATTAAAATAAAGATAAATATGATACGAATTCGAGTCTATATCTATCACAATTGAGTAAATCAAACAAATTGAAATCCAGTACTTAATCAATAAGTATGAAAAAGCAAAATTAATTGTCTTATTTATTTACATTCTCTAAGCAGAGCAAATGGAATTAGAATTGGTTTTTTAAAATTTACTCTGGAAGCAAATACATCGTTTATGTGTAAAATCATGTTTTCTTTTATTAAATCAATTAAGGTTAACCTAAGTGATGTTCCAAAGATTACCTTATAGGGCGAAAAATAACATCATTTTAATTTTTTCATAATTATTTTTGTGATCAGCTGAAATAACTTGATGTTTATTATGGTATCACAATTATATTTTTATTTATTACAGTTATATTTTTATTTAATATCAGAATTATTAGACATTTATGTCCACATATAGTTTTGTGCTGGTTAACATTTGACTCCAGGAATAACAAATGTGTTACAACATAGCTGTAAAATACGTTATTCCAATTAAAAAATACTTGAATTTCCCTTGTAGCCGGACACTGTGAGTTGGTATTTATCAGCCTCGTTTCCGATATAAAATGTTGAATATTCAGCATACGCTGTGTCCCCATTAAATTTTTGGAGATCTACTCGCAGTTCCTGGTCCTGATCTTTGGTCAAAACATGGATTGCATCATTCCCTGTGATGTAATTGTATAAAAATAGATGAAATGCCTATAATTTAGATCTTGTTTTTCTTCAAGTAAAGACTAATTCTTAAAATATATACTGTGGAAAAAAGGACATTGATCAAAGGTTACGTCAGTATTGAAAAATAGGTGCACTTTAACCCAAATAGTTTATTAATTGATTGAATATGTATTGTTTAAGTCCCTCTCGAGAATTTTTCACTCATTTGGAGACGCCACCACATGCCGATGAAGAGCTGCAAATTTTGTCCTATGCTTGGCACTCAGAGCCATTGAGCAGGGAGGGATCTTTTTCGTGCCAGCCGCTACTGCGACACGGGACCTCGGTTTATACGGTCTCATCCGAAGGACCGGTCTCCATGTTCCACAGTGGGATTCGAATCCACGACGTGAGGATGGACTCCTTACTTAGCGACTCTAGAGCAGACGCTCTAACCACTCCGCCACCCCAAATAGTTGAAGATGGGTCCAATTAGATGATTTCTAAAATTAAATGTAAAGTATGTCTTTAAATTGTTCACTGATTTATTTTTAAAAAGTATGTCTTCTTTAAGGTATGTCTCTTATGAAATTTGTTATATCAAGAATTTTTTGAGAAGTTTAACTTGGATATTAAGTACTCATCTAGAATGACTCGAAATCCAGAGAAAATAGGGGTCAGTGTGCATCTTACTGAGCTATTGTACAATTAATTTGACCTTTTTGCACTTAAATTATAACTGTTTGGTAAATGACTTTAACTTATACCATATTTTATCAGATGTAATCATGGCAATAAATATAATCTTATTTTCCGCAAAAAAGTTTGAATAACATTTATCATTAAACATATGCAAATTAGTGTAAATTATTGTACGACCTTTTTGTACCAAAAAGTAATATAGATATTTTCTTGTATTAAACTTTCTCAACTTAAGTGTTGATCATTCAAAAGAATAAAGTTGTTTTAAATAATGAAAGAAAAGATTGGTTTCGGTGATGTAAATTTTGAAATAATGGTCCAAATATGCGATTTTCACGCAAAAATTATTTCTGTAAATTTTTTCTTGATTATATTAATATACGCGTATCTTCATTTCTCGGCAAAGTTTGCTTAGGGAATGTGTATAATTTGTTCTAAGAATATAAATTGAGATCTATATTTAGTATTCTTTGCATTTCATTACGGAAATTATTCTCTGAATAAAAAAAATGTGAGGCTAAAGTTCCAAGATATTTAATTTAATGAAAATGCAGATTTGCAGAATATTTAGCTAAATATCCTTCCACCAGAAGAAATAGTCCCTCATAAATTTAGCTTATTTATGGTTTATTGAACAGTTTTTCATTGAATGTTGAACAATTTACATCGTTTAATTTAGATATGCTATTAAAATTGAATTATAATAAATAGTTTTGAAGAAATAGATTCTGACTAGGCTTTTCAAAAAAAACTGACGAGTGGCATACCTAAAGTATTCTAACATTTTGCGCTTCCTTTATTGAACACACTTTTCTTTTCATGGTCAGTCTTTATCTTAATGTGGGACTCTTCTCTGGTTTCTGACTAGATGAAATATTCACTTTATATTTGCTTATATCTCTTATACATTTAGATGTAGAGATGTAAAAGATTTTATTTTTTCTTTTCTCATGACAATTGTACGACTTTAAATGGATATTGTAAACTGATTTAAAATCTATCAGGAACTATATTTTTGGCGGAATGGTGGCGTATGAAAATATCTTCTTTTCTGATTCTTAAAATTATTGTAGAACAATGAATTTAGTCATAATTTGTACTCAATCAAAGACACGAAGGATTTTTTAAATGTTAGTTTAATTAATGACAAGGGACTAAAGTTTTAAAATGTATCAAATAAATATGATTTTCAGAACAAACTACAAGTACATGTATAGTAGCTGTTAGAAGCTTCCAATCCAAAAATCCATAGAAAGTGTTTTTACTCTCTAACTAAATGGTCAAAACTTTTTGTATTATTTTGTATCTCTATATGACTTCTTTACCATATGTGAAAAGTAGAAATTTTTGAATATAGGACACATATAAAAAATAACTTAAGTATCCTAAAAATTTACGAAAGAAAATTCAGATTAGCCAAAATCCATTATTAAACTATTTGTGTTAGTTTGGTAATAACATCTTCTAGACCTTATATAGTAACAACTTTTTATGCAAAAAGAAAAACATTTAATCTTTTGAAAAAGATAATCGTATTGCATGATTGGAAGCAGTATTTTTTCATTGTAAATGTCATGGGGGAAAAGTAATGACATTGACGTGACCTTGACTCTAATATAAAACGTCAAAAGTAAACTAACTGAAACCATCACTTCGTAATATTGTCTTCTTGATTCTGTGAAAATTTCAATAATTTTTAAATATAAAAAATGCAGTTCTGTGTGAAAAGAATCGTACCTTAAACTTAAGCTTAAAAATGCCAACAAAGGAATTAACGCGGTTAATTTAAGCACCGGGTAATTTTCTAAATCACAAAAGGGTACAGCCTTGCATTCCATCATACTTCAATCTAAAGACAATATCTTCTATATCAATCGACTATTGCTTCCAAACTTTTTAATTACAAATAAACTTTACAGACCCAAGATATTGAACATCTGAACATTCCAAGCTTTTTGATATCATTGACAGCTGCTTTTTCAATAAAAATGGAATTCGTAAATTTCCTTACCTTGTCATTGGTCATTCTGATTGTACACACAAGTACTCTGAAGTTGACATCAAAATACGAGGGTTGTTCGAAAAGTTCGTGGACGATGTCAATCTTCGTTATATACTCACTAGAAATTTAAAATAAGCACATTATAATATGTAAAAATATTTGTATTGTTGATGTGTGAATGTTTATTCCATTCGATTTAACAAAAATCAATTTACTTCAATTTAAAATCAACATGTTTTGTACCCGCAGAGCACACTTAACGGCATTGTAATGTCAAAACATTACGTCAAGAATTTCTAAAAAAAAAAAAAATACTATCCCTATACATTCCATACAGTATAATCCAATGTTCCTTCCTTAAAATCTTTTTTTTAACACTTGACATTAATTTTTTTAAAGAATTGCTCTCGTTGTATAATTTCCTTTGTCAAGGTTTTAATTTCTTTTATTACTTTACTCTGCTTTCACAGGATAAGCAACTCTGAAGCCTATGTCTTTCCTTGACGTTCCGACTTTTCAAAGTTTTTGTTTAGATTTTTACGGTTGAACCGTACCTTCACAGATTATCCTCATCCGATACAGAGTCTCTGTCACTCAAATACTGCCTGTACCATGTGTACACACATGCACATCTCGCTTGTGACATATTTTCTATTCCTCCAACATTTTATTCAGGAATTTTCCTGAGTAAAACACAAAATTGCATCGTTATCTGCTGCTCCGTGACGTTCTAAAACGTCATCGTTTTTTGTTTTTGCTCCATTTTACAAAGAATATGACTACAGACATTATTTAGTGAATTGTCTATATTTTACTAAATTTTGACCTGCTCCGCTATGCGATTTTTGCATTTCTAAAATCTGAATAAGTTTTGAATAAATCGTAATATTTTGAAAAAATTATTACATATCATTTGAATTTAAAAAAAATATTTCTACCAAATTTGGTTAACATATGACGTCCAATAAGAAAGATATGACAGATGTCTACGAACTTTTCGAACAACCCTCGTATGTTTGAGTTTCTGATTGACAATATGTATTTTATTTCTGTAGACCAGATTTCACAACAATCTATTGACATCCCCATGAGTACCATTTGCTACCTCTTATTAGCAGACCTATTTTTGTATTCATATGAAGCAGAATTTGTGCAAATTCTCATACGTAAAAGAAGAAAACACTTGCCATGGACATCATCTCAGTATTTGGATATATCGACGAGGTATTGTCAATTAATTATGGCAATTTCCATTCTTATGCGGATACGACATATCCTGATAAGCTTAAGATAAAAGATACCACAGAGTCTGACACACCTGTTTCAGATTTGGATATTTTACTTAAAAAGACTTTAATGGTAATTTATCAAACATGTTCTATGATAAACATGATGACTTTTACTTTCTATAGTCAACTTCCATTACTTATGCAGCAATTTACCTTCATCACCTTCATACGGAGTTTAATATCTTAGTTGATTCGATTACAGGAGCATGCTCTACGTATTAACAATTTTCAAAACGAGGTAAATTATTGACAAAGAAGTTGATGAAGCAAGAATACTAGCAGTCTCGCTTAAAGTCATCATTTCGTAAGTTCTATGGTCGATACATTGACTTTGTCAACAAATACATTTTATCATTGACTCAAATGCTGACCGTCGTTTTTCATACTAACTGTTAGTCCATTTTTTACACTGAATTGACGACGGATTTTTTCGTTAATTCCAGAACATTATAAGGAGCACAGAGCGGGTGTGACCGGTCAGCAGATGATGTTCATTTCTCTATATGGCAACTGATCCCGTCTCTCTGATGTTTCGGAGGTCCGTGTTTGCACTGCTCCTATTATGTCATATTTAATGGACTTTTGAGCTTAAATACTGTTCGTTATCTCCATATACTTTATTGAGGTATGATAAGCATTAAAAACATTGAACAGATTTTTTATTTTAGTTTATATAAGTTTGTTTAGAATAATTTTGCAACCACGTACAACTTTCTGGTTGATGAAATTTGATGATTTTCTGGTTGAAGAATGTTGATTTCAAATTCTTTCTGAATAGTTTTTATACGTCTCTTCATTCAAAAGAAACTTTATGGAAAAGAATGAAACATGAAAGTAAAAGTTTTTAAAAATAAATTTTGCGTCACATCATACAAATATAATTTTGCAAAACAGTTGTTTGCGTATTGTAACCACGTAACATTGTAAATGTTAAAAAAAAAATGAAAACGATGTATTTACTTAAATGGTGATATCATTTCTCAATGATTTCGAATTTTTTGAAAATATAAGTGATGCTAAAATATGATATCTTAACCATGGAAAATAACTATACAGAAATAACTATTCAGAAATGATTTTAATAAGAGTTTTACTATGAGCATTTATTATGGAAAATTTAATCTCCAATTTAAATCTTATATAATCATAAAGCCAATTATTTGAATAACCTCGATCAACCCAATGTAGGAAAATGCATTAATTTTGAATTTTAATGAAGGAATTTCATGAATTTAAATGAAGGTTCACCTGTGGATTGAATGTATACACTGGCTCTGACTGTTTATTCATCCATTAATTAAAGGCTGAGTAGGAAAAATAGTACAAACGTCCTCATGAACGGCTGACTTAAGGGGTACCGACCCTCTGATGAGAGAGATAATTTTCAATGCTACAGAAATGAATATCACTCAGTTTTTCTTATAGAGACCTATGAGTAGACAATTTGACCAAATCTAACAAATGATGGAGACATTGCGTTCTTTTTCTTTTGTCAATTTCTTTTAATCGCTTTATTATGTTTAACTTTTTTAAATCCAGTCTTAAGAACCCTCTATACACTACACACTAAAGAGTTGTGGTTATATGGTATTTTTCTGTAGTTAGAGTGACCTGACTTTAGATCTAAATTGTAAACATAGAAATTCAAAGTATATTAACAATTTGTAATCAATTCAATAATTATAACATTTTTATACGCCAAGATAAGTTAATTGAACATGTTTTTTCCATGTATTTACTCTGTGAAAGTAAATAATTGTGATTTCTATAATAATAATAATAATAATAATAATAATAATAATAATAATACTTTATTTAGAGAAGGTAGCCCGATTAGTGCGAACACTAGTCTTCCTCGGGGCCTTCTTTAAAAAAACACATATACAATGCATATATACAATAGATAAAATTACAATTATGAGACAATAAAAAATCAACCAGTATGTTACAAACAAATAAAAACATCAGCATTTCAGTATAGAGAGAAAGAAAAAAAAAATCACACAGAATCATTGCGTTTTATAAGCAGAAAATTTTCAACACTTCTTTTAAATATTGCAGGGGATTGAGAATTTCTGATATTAATTGGTAACTCATTCCAGATAATAACCCCTGAATATTGTAAAGAATTTTTAAATAAGTTTGTTTTATATTATGGTAGTCGAAGTTCGGAATTTGTTTCTGAGCGTAAAGTGTATGATCCAGAACTTTGAAATTCAAAAAGATTATGCATATAATCAGGAGACATTCCATGAAATATTTTGTACATTAAAATGCTTTTCTGTAAATATAAAAGTTCATAAACTGTTAGCCAACCTAAAGTGCTAAATAAAGGCATTGAAGGTGTATCATATTTTTCATTTAAAATAATCCTAGCTGCTTTTTTTTGTAATCTGTAGATTCTGTCCATGTGTGTTTGAGGACAATTGCCCCAAATGGATAGACAATATAAAATCGATGGCAGGATAAAAGCATTATAAAATAGTTTTCTAGTACGCATTGGAAGAAACTTTTTGATTTTTCGTAAAGTAAATAATTTATATGTAAGAGTTTTGCAAACTGCATCTACATGACAAGTATATTGAAGATTGTGATCAATGTGAACACCTAATAATTTTTGCATTTCTACATTTTCAAGGGGATGATCGGAAAGTTGTAAATGAAAATCAACGTTTTCTAATTTAGATTTCTTTTGGTGTGTTCCCATTAACATACACTTTGTTTTATCAGTATTTATAATCATCTGATTTTGTTGACACCATTTTTGTATTTGACAGAGTTCATGATTAAGAGTGGTTTCAATACGCGAAATACTATTATCATGAAGATGCATTGTAGTGTCATCAGCAAACATATCAATATTACAATGTTCAACAGACAATCGTAAATCATTAATATACAATAGAAACAACAAAGGACCTAAAATAGAACCCTGAGGCACACCTGCTGTGACTGGCAGTGATTCAGATGTGTACGCACCAATTTTAACACTTTGAGTTCGATTATATAAGTATGATTTAAACCATTTAATTGATATTGGATCAAAGTGATAGCATTCAAGTTTTTTAATTAGTATATCATGATTAACAAGATCAAATGCTTTGCTAAAATCCAGATATGTAATACCTACAACATTTCCTTTATCTATTGCATGCAACCAATCATCAGTTAGTTTTGTGAGAGCTGTCTGGCATGAGTGAAGTTCTCGAAATCCAGATTGTGCTTTCATTAGCAAGTCAAAGTGAGAAGTAAAGATGCGTATATTTTCTGCTACATGCTTCTCTAAAACTTTCGATATCGTTGGTAAAATCGAGATTGGACGATAGTTTCCTGGGTCTGATTTATCGCCCTTTTTAAACAAGGGAGTTACTTTTGCGACCTTTAACTGTGAAGGAAAAGATCCATTGATTATGCTAGAATTTATTAAGTGTGTTAGAGGTTTGGATATTATACTAGCTGACAGTTTAAGCAATCTAGGTCCAAGAAAGTCTATACCAGCAGATTTGTTTACATCAAGTCTTTTTAACATTTCGAATACCTTTTCTTCATTTATCAAAGGGATTTCAAAAAAGTCTTGATCTCCAAGTTTTGTCTCCGTGTATCTTTTCAATTTTTCTGATTTAAAAGCAGTAAACAAAAGATTATCTATTATTTTTTTTGGAATTTGGGCAAAATGCTCATTAAATGCATTTGCAATATCTTGTTGATTATCAAGATCTAAACCGTTATATGTTATATTGGAAGGAGACGAGTTTTTGTCTGATTTCGAGGCTAACTGATTTAAGTGGCCCCACATTTCCTTTGAAGTAGAACTATTTTCAATTACTTCCTTATAATATGTAGATTTTGCATTATTTATTAAAGATGTGACTTTGTTCCTCCAAAGTCTAAAATTATCCATGTCTCCCTGTTTATGAAATTGATCTCGAAAATTCCTAACATTATTTATTTCTGGAGTTAACCATTTAGTGCGGAATTCTGATTTCACACGCTTTGTTTTTACTTTTGCATGCTTATTGATTATAGCATTGAAAATATCATAAAAACCGTTTAAAATGTCATTGGGATCATGCAGTAGAATTAATTCATCAAAATTTGCATTGTTTAAATCATGCAAAAAGTTTGTTTCATTAAAATTTTTGATACTGCGTGGTTTTTGATTATTTTTCCTGGGGATAAATGCCACGTACCATATAGTAAAAATTGAATAAGTTAAATATCAACATGTAACCAGGATTATGTATTATTTAATGCTACCTTCTACTTGCGCTGCGTATTTGTGAGAATGTGGTGTGTAAGACTTTGTGTGAATGAGGTTGTTGTTATTTTTAGACACTAGACGGACAGTCACATGACTTTATCCCATTCACCAAATTCACGCTTTCACGCACTAACATCGGGCACTCTTAGCCTAGCCGTCAAACTGGTTAGATGTCAATAACAGATAGTAATATTTGTAAATCCCTGTGTGTGTCCCGGTAAGATAAATTTAAGAACTCTATTCTAAAGTAAAGTCTATTGTGTTTTAATTATCTTTCTAAATGTCTGTTTATGTGTCGTCTATATCTTGTGTGTAATTGTAATATTTCAGGTTTTTGACATCTTATTTCATCGTTAATAAATATAATTGAACCTGAACCAGATTGTTATTTCTGACGTTCTACCACTGGCTACAAACATCTTATACAGCTCAGCACACTTTTTAAGCTCACATGGTTTTTCGTACAAATTAAGGTCACATTGTTGTAATAAAAATTATCATTTTTGAACTGCAGTAGAACGGCATAACTCTACGTAATATTACACATTATGATGTTCAAGCATAGATGTCTTTTAAAATTATTATCTTATGTTTCCAAAGTGGACGTTTCTAAGGGGAATTTATATATAAATGGTACGATGTTTCGATTATACGATTTTACCATAGGTTCTTAACAATTGTATAATTCGAGCTTTCTGTGATACCATGTAGCTGAATTTTTTTTTTAATTTTCTTCTTAAAGATGAGTAGTTTTAAAAAAAAATTTGTTCATTTACAATACTCCTTTTGGTTTTGTCAAAATGTAGCGCCGAAAAGGGATAACATTGTAAAATGAAACCAAACTAAAGGGTAGGATAATGAAGTATTGTTTATTGTTTTTAATAGTAAATTCCTTCTATGAAAAGGAAAAAAAAACCTCTGCATTTACGGTTTGAAAAGTTAGAATTTTGCAGTGGGATGAATCTCTCATGAGTCAAGATTTTAGAATAAGACTCTGAAAAATCCCACCTTATTAACATACAAAGCAGTCAAACAGATGAAAAATACTATTATCACCCCGAGCTAAAGAGTCAAAATGTACGGAAAATACAAGTTACAGAAGCTAAACAATGCACATGTCTACGTTTCTGCAAAGAGCTATTGCTTTCAAAAGGACGGATAAAAAGACAGCTGCAATTCGCAAGAAACCACAAAAATTCAAATGAGAGTAGTTGTTATTTTTCAGTCATGAAAATAACAAAGTTCTACCTACTGATATGTGTGAATTATGTTTAGTAAATGAAAAACCTCTGGTAAAACTCAAATAATGTAAACACGTACTTTGATGCCTCGATACACATATTACATCATAACAATGTGACCTTAATTTTTAGCTCTACTGGTCAGAGACCAGAAGAGCTTATGCGATAGTAATGCGTCCGGCGTCCGTCCATCTGTCTGTCCGTCTGTCTGTAAACAATTTTTCAAAACGCTACTCCTCCTACAATTTTAGTCTGATTTCAATATAACTTGGCACACAAGTAGACTACACTAAGATACATAAAATAGTGCATCGGTTTTTGATTTCGATGAACGGTGTTGCCATGGTTACTAAAAATAGAATTTTCTGAGAAATTCCTTTAAAATGCTACTCCTTCTACAGTTAAAGTCTGATTTCAATATAACTTGGCACGCAAGTAGACTACACTAAGATACATAAAATAGTGCATCGGTTTTTGATTTCGATGAACGGTGTTGCCATGGTTACTAAAAATAGAATTTTCTGAGAAATTACTTTAAAATGCTACTCCTTCTACAGTTAAAGTCTGATTTCAATATTACTTGGCACACAAGTAGACTACACTAAGATACATAAAATAGTGCATCTGTTTTTGATTTCGATGAACGGTGATGCCATGGTTACTAGAAGTAGAATTTTCTGTGGAATTCCTTTAAAATGCTACTCCTTCTACAGTTTTGGTCTGATTTCAATATCACTTGGCACACAAGTAGACTACACTAAGATACATAAAATAGTGCATCGGTTTTTGATTTCGATGAACGATGTTGCCATGGTTACTAAAAATAGAATTTTCTGTGAAATTCCTTTAAAACGCTACTCCTTCTACAGTTTTGGTCTGATTTCAATATCAAATGGCACACAAGTAGACTACACTAAGATACATAAAATAGTGCATCGGTTTTTGATTTCGATGAACGATGTTGCCATGGTTACTAAAAATAGAATTTTCTGTGAAATTCCTTTAAAACGCTACTCCTTCTACAGTTTTAGTCTCATTTCAATATCACTTGGCACACAAGTAGACTACACTAAGATGCATAAAATGGTGCATCGGTTTTTGATTTCGACGAGCTGTATTGCAATAGTTACTAAAAATAGAATTTTATGAGAAATTCCTTTAAAACGCTACTCCTTCTACAGTTTTGGTTTGATTCATTATCACTTGGCACACAAGTAAACTACACTAATTTACATATAATAGTGCATCGATTTTTTATTTCAATGAATGGTGTTGCCATGGTTACTAAATTAGAATTTTCTGTGGAATTCCTTTAAAATGCTACTCCTTCTACAGTTTTGGTCTGATTTCAATATAACTTATCACACCAGTAGACTACACTAAGATACATAATTCTGTGCATCGGTTTTTGATCAGTACAAACCAGTAGAGCTACAGTCTCGACAGAGACTTCTGGTTGCAAAAAAACCATGTGAGCTTAAAAAGTGCGCTGAGCTGTAGAACATATTTTTCTCAATGTCAAAAAACATTTTGCATTGGTGTAGAGAGGGTCCTTAAAGGCCAATTAAAAATCGAAAAAGTGCTATCATTTTAAGAACTATTTTCAAATGCTTTAATTAATTTGTCAAGTACCAAATACAGATTTTTTTTATTAGTATTACAATTTTTTATGAAAATGATATTTAGAAGAAAGATCGCACTTGCTAACTGATGAGGGTTTTTTCTTTTTTTTTTTTTTTTTTACAAAACTATATAACTGAACATTATGATATTCTGATATATGAAGCAGTACTTCATCATGTTTTCTAATATGATTTTAATAGGTATGACACAAAATATCATTTTCATATACACCTCATATTTTTTAATTTTAAGTGGTGTTAATAAAACGTTACTTTTTTCATCTCTCTGTATTAAATATTCAATAAGCTGATTGTTAACTTATATTCTTAAAAGAAATTGTACAGCTGTGTTTGATTTGTTTACGTATTCTTCCGTTTTCCAGATCTTGCCAAGGATCACAGGGCGGATGTGACCGATCAACAGAGGATGCCCACTGCTAAATGTCACCTGTAAGATTATTGGATAGCCTCACTTTAAAAATCTTGGTGATTCCATTTTTAAAAAGTAATTTGTGAATTTATTTGTATGTTTTTATCACTATTTAAAAAAAAGCTTAACTTAGTGGAAATCATCATATGAAGTCATAAAACTTGTTGCATGATCGAAAGAAAAGTAATTTTACGAAAAATATCATTTATAACCTGTTGCTTTATTAAGATGCTTAATACAATAAATGTTGTTGTTAGCATATTTTTAGTGAAATTCAGAGTTGAAATTCAAAATACGGCGCCACAATATGTGAATCGGATTTCGGTACTATACTCCGGTGACATTATATGCTAGGTGAGAAAATGAAAACTTTTAACGAAGTTATCAACGAAATATGTTGGATTTTATATAAAATTCTTTCAAAACTTACAAGATCTTCAATTATGATATAAGTATGTACTCGTTCTTAATTATGTACAAATATTTATTAAAATATTTTAATTTTTTTGAGAAGCTTGAAAAATTTGTATGTAGTATTAAGGGTCTGTAGTGTGAGTGTTAATGGTATTATCAAATTAAACAGAAAAAGATCGATTGGAATTTTAAAGCATTAAGAAATTTGTGGATTGATAGTAGAGCTCGTCAATAGTTGATTTAATGACAGTTTATGATTATATACTAATTCTCAAAAGAAACGAAGCACACTAATTTTAGAGTGAACATTATATTCGGAATATAGCTATGTACCAAAAAAGGATAGTGTTACTTTCTTAGGTTTAATATTCATTTTTAATGTTATCTTCAAAACTTAAAAAGCAACACGAGTCTCTTAAAATATCCATCTTCAGACCATTCAATTAAAGCATGCTAGTCCGCTATGTACAACGAATGCAACCCGATTTCTACTATGCATTAGGTTTATCAATGTCTTAAGCTGAGAGAAACTAATATTCTTAGACATTTTTAAATGCCTGATACTAAGCTAGAATTTTCTCTAATTTGGCGTAGTGTAGTAACCCTTGGACTTCCGGTCAAGAAACTGTCATTCATGCATTTGAAACACATGAGCTCGAAAAGTCGTTATATTTGCATCAGCAGCTCACCTTTTTCTTTATTTTGAGAATTTCAAGCATGCGTGCTTTCACTCATTTTGAGGAAATATAGGCATCGCAACCGGAAAAAGAAAGAAGGATCTTTCCCCAGAATTTTAGTACAATACTAATGATAAACATGTATTAAGCCTTGTAAACCCAAAATATTTTCAATGATTTTATTAGAAATGCTAATTTTTGATTTCTGTTAAAAGGGTTAAAAGTTAAGTTCCAGTGACTGAATGAAAATCATTCAACCGTTAAATAACTGATTTGGTAAAGTTAAAGATGTCTTAACTTTTTTTGGTACATAGCTATATCCCGTATATAATTTTCACCCTAAAATAAGGGTGTTGCGCTTCTTTTGAGTGTGAGTATACAAAGAAATAAGTAAATATTCCCTAAATTGTAAACTACTAACTAGTAAAACAGGGGTAGTTAGTAGTTCGGTTATGTCCGGTTCCATGGAGTTGGGATGACAAAAGGGGCTTGCTTCAAGGCAGCTATACTAGAAAACTTGCATATAACACCCAGTTCTTTGAGACATGTGAAGCTATAACCATTTCCAATCCAGATTATTTTGACTTTTTCATGACAACTTATTGCAATTCATGTAATGTATTACTACCACCCACATTCATAACATGCTATGACTATTCCTCCTGCTCAAACTTTTATCATTATTCTAACATGTTAATTATACGCCATACTGAGAATGTGAAAGTAGAGCAAGTGGCAGTAGTACTTATATTTCATACTTATGAAATTGAAGTTCATTTCATAAGTTCTGGCATCTACAATTTTGAAGCCATCGAATCGTTATGCATTGAAGCTGTAATATTGAATAGGTTCAAATTACGAACCAAAAAATCTAGCCATCACCCCTTCCCAATTTATTGATTTTATCCAGAAACATTTCTTTTCACACAAATTTTAATCTGAAATTTCAGTCTGGTATTTGATTTATATTATATGAAATATTTACATGAGGAGCATAGACTATGTATTCAACAGTACATTTGATACTCAATTGAATCCCTTTAAAATTATTTTTTTGTATAAAACGTAATGATTTACCTCAGGTTATAAATGTATTAAGGGAAATGAGTACAATAGAGACATTAGATTTTTTCCCTCTTCTTTGTTTGTATGTTAATTTTTGTTCATTTGTTTGGTTTTTCCGCTTAGAGGATATGATGAAGGCTGTGTTTTTGGTTAAATCCTAGTGTGACGTGTGCAATGTTTTTAATTACTCTTATTGTTTAATCAAAAGAATTTCAAGTAGAAGTTGAAATTGTATTTTTTTAAGCTATTCATCTCTGCAAAGCAGCAGAACTGTAGTGTTACGGTTATACCTTTTTTAGTCTTGGACCATAAGGCTACAGATCAGGAATGGAAACATTGTGCAATTTAGGGCGCAAGGTTTTCTGCGCTCTGTTGGTGCGAATTTTTCCACTTTCCAGCAATGGTCAGTCAGTAACCTTTCACTACCTAATTCTAGACGCATTTTTCATCCAGCGTGAGTAATTTATCGACCTCCCAACCTTTTAGAGGTGTCTATAAAGACCACTAAATAACCTTGCTTGTTTAAAACTTTTTGTCATCCGACAACTATCAAAACAACTGAGTTTATTGGTCTGTAGAGACAAGTATGAAGGGTTCCAGAGAGGTAAATAAAATATGCAGATCGGTTAAAGAATTTTTCTAAATTTGTTGACTAAAAGGTAATTGATACCCAAATGCTAGAAATTAGAGAACTTTCCACCATTTTTGTGCAAAAAGTCACACTTTAAATTGCACATTTTTTCATTGAGGGATCTGTAGCGTTACGGTGAAAGACTAAAATACAATACTGCAGCTATCGTTTGCCCTGATATAAATGTATCACATGTTTGCCATCGTAATTTCTGTTTCTAGAAATCCTTCAATGCTTTAATGGATTAATACATCGTCTCATTTGAGAACACAAAGGGCAAGGCAATCATTTACATATGCATGTACTTTTACACGTGCATGATTATCCATGCAAAGAATGATATTTCAAGTAAGTTCAATTTGTAATCAATGCCCAGAACTTGCCTTCATTTAACAGTGATTTGACTTTTGATCTTAAATACTGTTCGTTATCTCCATATGTTTTATTTACATTATACACCTCAGTATGTTACTTACACTGGAAATATAAATAATACGCTTCAAGGCTTGATTTTGAATTATTAAATGAACGGAGATCTGTTTAACGTAAGCAGTGTTTGCGATGTCAGATGTTTCTATATATTCTAACTTTAAAAAAAAGCTGCAGTAATTGTTATACATGTATCTGATCAAAATCTGATTCAGTTCTTTTGTCTTATCTTCATCACAGTCTGTTTAAATGCTTTCAAACCTTTCCAGTAATACCATACCGGATATTTACTACCAGTCACAGCTGACTGTACATACAGCCCGTTAAGATTAGAGTAGTGACAGGCGTTGTACCAACAAGCTCCGTGATTTAAATAGCACAGTTACCAGACGAAAGATTGACCTGGAATCCAGAGTCCTACGGTAATGACCTCTACAGCATTAAAGTATTCTTCGGGGACATAGGGTTCACAAATTTGTGAATTTAAATCCGTATCATACACCAAAACGCGTTGGTCTCGATAATATGGATTGTGAATAAAAGATAACGGATGGGTTGATTTTCGACCGCCGGATTTGTTCGAATCTACATGTGATGCGGATGTAACGTACTACCTTATGTGGTACTAGGATATAAGCCTTCTATCTTGATATATCTATCTATCTATCTATCTATCTATCTATCTATCTATCTATCTATCTATCTATCTATATATATATATATATATATATATATATATATATATATATATATATATATATATATATATATATATATATATATATATATATATATAAATATATATATATAAAGAAAGAACTCCTTGAACCAAAAAAAATATGTTATAAAAACGTGTTGCTGATACATTTACTATAAACAGACAAAATAACAATAATAGCAATCGTTATATTTGATCACAATCTGATTCGCTTTTTGTGTCTGATCATCATCTGAGTCTGTTTTAATGCTTCATATTTATTTTTCCAGTGCCACCAGGTAGTGTATTTTCCACCAGAATCACCAGATTGTCCGTACCGTCCGTTCAGGTTTGAGTTGTAACAGCTGTTGTACCACCAGGCTCCGTGCCAGGATGTAGCACAGTTACCACCACTATCCTTGTCGTTATCCTGGTCCTTTGTTGAAAATGCCATTCCATTGTGAGAATTAGTCAAACTATCACCTGTAACAGAGTATTTAATGAATTATATACAAACGTGCAATTTATGGAGCATTTAAATAAACATAAATAAAAAAAATAGACGCATCATTAATAGATTTAAAATAAACATGTTAAGCTTGATGTTGCTAAATCATGATTGCATGTATCATATAACCCACCCTTAGTCTTTTAAGGACAGATGATACAAACAATTTTTTTCTTTGAAAAAGATTTAATATCATGTCAAATGTTTAGAAATATGGATGGTTCTTAGAATTTTTTCTCCTAAGAACTGGAATATGAAAGAGACTTGGAAAATATTAGTAACATTTCAATGAAACAACAAATTTAGACAAATCACATTCAGTACAGGTTTACAGGTGAAAACAAATTTCAGAATATGTTACCATGGTGCTAAATGTGTAATATAAACTTAAGAAAAATATACCAAGCCAGGTGAATTTTATCAGGAAAAGCTAAATGGTAAAAATCAGCCTATGTGATAATGTTAATTTTTTGTCATTTTCACCTTCCTCTTAAAATTCACCTGGCTCGGTATATTTTTCTTTGGTTTATATTACACTTTTAGCACCATGTTAACATATTCTGAAATTTGTTTTCACCTGTAAACCTTTACTGAATGTGATTTGTCTATATTTGTTTTTTTTCATTGAAATATTACTAATATTTTCCAAGTCTATTTCATTTTCCAGTTCTTTGGAGAAAAAATTCTAAGAACCATCCAATTTTCTAAGCTTGTGACATGATATTGAATGCTTTTCAAAGAAAAAATTTGTTTGTATCATCTGTCCTTAAAAGATATTTGAAAACAGCATATGTTCTCTTTGTGATAATCTATGTTTAATTAACGATACTAGTAATTCAAATAATTTAATCTATCAACAAGAATAGGAAATTTCAATATCAACCTTCAGTTTTTTATAATGCTTTTTATATCATTTTCTTGTGAATCAATTGAAAGGACAATCTAAGTTAGTATATATTGTATGTAATCAATGAAATATGTTTAAATCAATGAAAAATTAACAATGATATAAAGACGTGTTAAAACTAAAACTGAAAGTGCTAACATATCCATGATAGTGTCAAATTAGATAGAGTCTGTATATAAATACTAGTGTTCCTCAATAGATACATATGGAACTACTCCTAACGATCGCTTAAACGATGAAATATCTATTCATTCAATAGCATAAATCATTTATGTTAAGTCTGCATTCGAGAAGGATATGGAGATAACGAAGAGTATTCAATTTCAAAGTCCATAAAACAATGCAAAATAGAAGCAGAGCAAACACGGACCTCCGAAACATCAGAGGTGGGATCAGGTGCCATGGAGGAGTGAGCATCCCCTGCTGATCGGTCACATCCGCCGTGTGCTCCTTGTCATGATCGGGAAATAACGGAAAAATCCGTCGTCAGTTCAGTATAAATAATGGGCTAACACTTAATATGAAAAAAAAAATCAGTCAGCATTTGTCTCAATGATAAATTGTATTTGCTGACAAGGTCATTGTATCAACCCTAGAATTTACGAAATGATGACTTAAACTGACACTGTTAATATTCTTGTTTCATCAACTAAGATAAGCAAAGGCGAAAACAATGTTGTGTAGATGATAACATTTCAGTTTGTCAAAACTACCTTCGTAAATATTCACGACAAAGTAAAGCATAAAAATACAAAATGCAAAATACATTGTAAATCCAGGAAATATTATAATTAGATCATAGCTCCCCTACACCACACCACCCTCTTTGAAAAAAGTCATGGATCCATAATTGAATCGAATATTTATATTTTAATTTTTTTTTTACTGAAGTCTCTCTTTCAACAGCCACCATTTTTCTCACTATTGATAAAAACTCCAAAAAGTATAAATGGAAGTAATCTTTAATTAAATGTTTTAAGAAATAAGGTATCATTTTTAACCACTTCTGTGCCACAGGGCCAATTTTGGGCCGATCACACACTTGCGTAGAGTGCCATGGGGCCGATTTTGGGCCGATTTTATTGAAATGAATTGTGACTTTGTATTCCTTTTACTTCTATTCAACGTAAATAATTATTGAAGTTTTGCATCTTTTTATTGCATAACATTAAAGATTTTATGGCTTATTTGTAGAATATCATAAAAATTTCAGGCAAATATATCGATAAACAAAGTGAATTTCATACCAGCGATGACGCCATAAATTTTTGAGATAAATGTTGTTACTTATAATGCCGGTATTATTACTATTGAATATGCTCAGTGAACATGATTGCATTTCAAAGGTATATTTCATACTATTATATGTACATCCACTGAATATTTTCTCCTTTATTTCTTAAGAAAACCCATTGCGTTAGTCACTGCATGAACTACATTAGGCATGTCGCCTGTACAGATTTCTTGATCAGTGGCTGTTCCATCAATGAAACGTTTAAAGAAGTTTGCATCATTAATACAATAATTACTTTTTAATCCTATTTATACAGATATAAATATGAACAATAAAATGTCTTTCTTTGTTATTACTGGAATTATCGGTCGCAGCTATTGCGGAAAAAATTAACATAACCCGCTTACGCGTTTTATTGTTTAAATAAATTCGGTATATTGAGATACTACTCGTCCATTTAGCAGCAACGAGTAGAATCAACGTCATTTTAGGTAAATGACGTCATAATAACAAGTACGTGCAAGCCAAACCTTGAGAAAACGTTCTGAGTTTATAGATTACCAGTAACTCTTGAGGCTTTAGATTGATTGACTGATTGTTTGATTCCGTGATTTAATATTGTCAAGTTTATTTATTTTATTTTGTTGCGTATGAACAAATTAAAATTTATTTCCTGTTTCGTTTTTTTCTTGTGTTCGATGTATTTTTCGTAAGTTTCATAAATGCAGATTTTACATGCTGCTACTCAACTAAAAGCACCTAATAATTAAACATTTTGAATAGATATTGAAAAGATAACCAAAGCTGATAAGTTCAAATGTTTGTTTTTGCTTTAATTGGATTCCGAAATTTTAATTCTAATCAATATTTCTTTTTATTTGTTCCGTATTGACTTTATTTATTACATACCGGTTTAACTTTTAATATATCATAGATTTTTTTTTTAACAAGACGCGTAAATTCAATGTATTACAGTGTAAGGGGTAATCATGATCAGGTTGATATGACCATTTTCTTCCAGAATTTTAATGGAAAATAATGACGCAATTTGATTGAAATTGCTGTGCTGGCATATCATGGAAAATAAGCCAGCAAAGCTATTGCTATTCATAATGCCATGTTCACTGAATAATCGTTGTTTATTACTTATATTTGCATTCTTTGATTCTTTTCAAGAATATCAGATGGAAATCCTGACTTACATAAGGACGCGGCTTCTTGTCTTCAGTAAAGAAAAACATACGGCTTTAAAGTCAGTACACTTGATCAATGCTCCTTTTCTCTAATAAATCACAAACATTTTATAAAGTATTTCCCTCTCAAACACAGTTATCTGGATACAAGCAGCGCCGTCAACACGTTCTCTAAATTTTTGTTTTGATGCAGTTGTGACGTCATAGATCAAGGTTATTGCTTTTATAATGATTATAACTCCAGAATGCTTTTCTATGATTTTTTTTTAAGTTTTTATATCCATTTTTTAATAGCGGAAATCATTCTTGAAATAGATATGCTAGTTAAAGACCCAATTTTTTTACCGTACGGTTACCTGAGGAGGAGGAGTGGTCAAAGTAACAGTGGTGTTATTTACTTGGAGACCCCCAATACCCAAGATGTCAAAAATCTGGGTATGCGTAGCATTACACAGGAAGTCTGTGTTTGGTAATCTGGATCAACATTATGTGTTTTGTGTCTGGTTTTGAGTGAAACTACGTAAAATAATTATTTTAATATATGAAATTTATTTGTAAACTAAACGCATTCATCGTTATCATGGTAATGTTTTGAAGGCAAAAAAATTAATAATAATAATATCGGTTATATCGTTTTAGAAAATGTTTTTCTTACATAAAAGAAAAAAATCACGAGTAAAAACTACAAATCAATAACAATTATCTATTTTAATCTTCAATAAAAGAAATCGCTTGATTAAAAAAGTCTGAATATTGAAATAAAAAAATTATGAATCCACCTATTCGTCGTGCATGCGAACATGCATTTACCACGATCGGAATGTTTTTTTTTTTATGGCCAATAATGTTGTCCAAAATATTCCATATTTTTTATTCTTCGTGTGTTTACAAAATTTTATTGTTAGAAAGATTTCTTTTCAGAATTGATCACTATTAACTATCTTCACATTTTCATTACGTATATATACAGACGCTAGAAGAAATTCGAGCATTAATTCTGACATCAATTTCTGTACAACATCGTGCGGATTGTAGCCATACTACAAAATAAAACATCTTTTAAAAACTTTGCTATGCCGTTTATTAGTGCTGAATATTTTTCTTATATCTCATTTCTTAAAAAATAATTTAAATCGGTGGACTTCTATAATTACGGCAAATAGAGCCAGTTTCTGTGGACGCGGTCTTTTTTTCTACAGATAACGTGGACGATATAACACTTACAAGAAACAAACAGCAGTGAAGATAAAAAAGAAATATTTTATTATGTCAATGTTTTAATAATCTACTTTCAATTATTTTTTTTAAATAAATAAAATTCAAACATATTCTAACCCGCGTGTATACTATGCGGGTACATGAAAGCGTTTGGCGCGTGACCAGGTAATTGTTCTCAAAACATGCAAACTCAGATTATCAAGAAGCACTGGTAGCTGACCTGTCAATCAAATCAGAAGCTATTGTTTTTTTAATGATTGACAGGCGGTAAATTATTGATCTTGAATCAGGTAGATTTTGGGGGCGTTAACATAAAATTGGGTGTTTAACATTCTTTGTGCCTATTTTGGGACTATCTTCAAAAACTACGTTAAGTGCCATGGGCCTATTTTCGGCCTACCGTTAGCTCATTTACGTCACAAGTAAAACTGATTATGACGTTACGTCATCATTCTGAGTTTAACGCCATTTTGGCCTTTTGTTGCTGGAAACAATCATTTTATGATATACTGAAAAATATTATATAGGAACGAATATGTTAAACGGGTATTTTATATGTTTTGGTCATAAGAAAATAAAAACAGTATACAGTCAAACCTGTTTTAAGAGGCCACTCGTGGGAGAATGACAAATTGGCCACATAAGACAGGTGGCCACTTATTCCAGGTTTCAAACCAATGAATGAAAAACTGGGACCAGGGTTGTGTATTTATTTTCACACGTATCCAAATCCAATTTCAACAAATTTTAAAACTTGGGAAAATTTAAGTCAAATGAAATCCCTTTTACATTTCATTTTGCACGAATTTCTGAAAGAAATCTGTTATTGTTTTTTTTGTGTGTGTTGGTAATTTAATTTTTCAGCCATAGAATTTACATCACAGGAAATCATAAAATGTTCTAACAACTTAGCATTTCCCTGATGCTGTGTAAAGTGTTTTAGTTTTTCTAGATATCTATTTACTTATATAACATAAAAGGTTAAAATGTGAGACTGACCGCTTGACTTGATAACCTCAGGCGAAATTGTAATTAATGTAGCCTATTGAGTTTATATCCTGAAAATATTCAACAACCTACTTTGTATATTAAGAACACCAAAAAACATCTTTTAACAATAAATCATTTAATCATATTAATTAGATCATTAAATCCTGACAGAATTCAAATTACACCTGCAATTATTGGTCATTAACTCATTATCAGCTGTTCATGTTTGGCTTCGTATGAGGATACGAGGTCACGTGTCAGACGGAAGTCATGTGACAAAACAGACAAAATGGCCGCTGAAAACAGGCATGTTGAGCAAACGGGACCTAAAAACACTGGCCACTGGCCGCGTTAGACAGGTGGCCGCTTAAATGAGTTAAAATATAGTGAAAATATGAACGGGCGGGACTGAAACTGGCCGCTCATGGGGAGTGGCCGCTGATTAAGGGTGGCCGTAACAGCAGGTGCGACTGTATTCTAATTTGAAATTAAACAACTTTGTATTTTCAATCCTCGTTTGAACGTGTCTCTGGTTTGAAAGATACAAGCAATCAAAATTCCATACTATTAGGGAAATATTTCAAAAAAAATATTTATTTAGCCTGACTTATTCTTTAAAACGGGAATAATTTACCATTACTCATAAAAACTTAATGATTTGATCGTGGAAATACTAGTAATGCTATTTCATTTTGTAATTTCTGAAAATGTTTTTTAATATTTAATCGGCATGATATATTATATATATAGTTTAACATTTGTAACATCATTAAACATTAAAGCCTTGAAGGGCTTTTGCATAACAAAGTGAAAGGGTTTATTTCATACATGTCGCATTATTAAAAAAATCCACAAAGAGACAAGGAACTCTACAGATAAACCTCTCAGTTTTGTTATACATGTAGTCAGTGCATGACATCGCCAATTGCCGGAAAAGACTGCATGTCCATTGAACAATTATGGCTCTTTTTTCTGCAGGAAATGACTTTGACATAGATCCTCTGCATGCATGTTTATACGTATAGTCCCATTGAATTCTATCCATTCAGTTTGTTCAAAATACCAACAGAGATTTAATGTCTTTTAGGCACGAATTATCGATTTTAATTGCCGACAGGGGAGGGGGGAGCCGGGGTAAGATTTTTTTTCGCTTGCTTCTCCTGTTAGATTATATCTCACTATTACTTAAATGAAAGAATTATGGTAGGTATTTACAAACAGAGGGCAGGCAAGATATCTTGTCTGTCGAAATTGGGGCAAGTACTCCTCCCCGTCACCCCAGGCAAATACCTCTAATAACTTGATTTCCTCGAGATTTCAACGTCACTTAAACCGGTAGTAATTAACACGTTTCTATTTTATTTTCTAACAGCTAAGGAAACGATTTTGAAAAGAATTAGAAATGTCATTTAACAAACGCTTCTTGCTTTTTTAAGGGCCTTGAAGAGTTTATACGCAAAGAACGTACACTTTTCTTGTTTAATTTTAGTTTTTATTTGTTTGGGGTTATTTTGTGATATATTTTTTTAAAATCAATATTTTAAAAATGTCATTACTATACCATGAGTTAAAATTATCACAGAAACAAATGCCCATGATTTAATTAATAAAATCTTTAGAGAAATAATGAAGTAAGTTTTTATACACCTAAACATCTAAAAACCTCTTTATTTGATTGATTCAAACAATCCACAGACTGCATCCGAGTTTCCGATCCAGGGTGAAAAGACGAAGAAAAATTCGAAGCAAACTTACGTCTAAGTCGTGTATTTACCAACACGATTAGAAAATGTGACAGTATTAAAAGATCAACATAATCGTGTTAACAAATATAAAAAAAAATAATTTATAACAATACGCTACAACTGTGCATTTTTTAATTTCAATAAAAAGTATATGTGATGTAAACGTGCGTAAAAGTAGCATGCTCTGTGAAGCATGTTGTATCAAATTAATATTATAGCTCCATATTTTTTTTACAAATCAACAGAAAACACCAAATCTTTGTATGTTCATAAGAAAATAGGTAAAATTTTTATCTGGAGAGTTTTACTGGTTTCAAGGAAATAGCGTGCTCATAATAGAACTTGTCCGCGAACTTTCCTAACACCCTTCGTGCAAGTGGTTCAGGAAAAGGAGTGATCGAGTGTGCAAAGGCTCTTATAAAGAAGGGGTACTTTTTTCTAGTTTAGTTCAACAGTAAATCTTTAATTAGATACCCCGTCATCGGCTTTTCTACTAATCGGGTTAGTTGCAGAACTAGCAGTAGCTCTCCAAAAATATTTTGACAGACCGGTCTATCAATATGTATTTTTTCGGAGAGCTACTAACAGTACAGTTTTAGCTATGGGCCGGGTACATTTGATAAATTATGTAACGTATACGTTAAAAATGTATATTAAGGTGTATAAACAGAAATGACCCTTTTTCAAGTACGACAGAATTTTCAACGATAAATCACGAAAACTTGTGTGAATAGTTATTTATGCATAACTGTGTTTCAATTACACTGCATATGTATATATCTAATTTTAATCGTATTGCATTTCCTGCAAAAAGTGAAATGCGAAAAAGTTGTTTTTTATACCTTTACCTACTTTGTTTGTGACGTTACGGTAACGTAACATCATAGATTTAATGTAATTAAAAAAAACTGTCACGGCACTGTGCGTAATTTGAACTCAAAATCTGTACGGCAGCGAAAAGGTTAAAGAAATTTTCTCTTTCTGAATTATTACCCAAATGTGAAGAGTTATCGTTCTTTGTACAGATATGCATGATACAAAAAAATGTAAATATTTGAGTTCTCTACAATTTTTAAAAAGTTTTATTACACAATTAAATACATTGACCAAAATTGACTTTTTAGTTTTGAATTTGAACTGTTAGTCCATTATTTATACACTGAATTGACGACGGATTTTTCCGTTATTTCCTGACCATGACAATGAGCACACGGCGGGTGTGATCGGGCAGGGAATGCTAACTCCTCCATGGCACCTGATTCAACCTCTGATGTTTCGGAGGTCCGTGTTTGCTCTGCTCCTATTTTGCATTGTTTCATGGACTTTGATATTGAA
This sequence comes from Saccostrea cuccullata, assembly GCF_032062105.1. Taxonomy (NCBI): domain Eukaryota; kingdom Metazoa; phylum Mollusca; class Bivalvia; order Ostreida; family Ostreidae; genus Saccostrea; species Saccostrea cuccullata. The sequence continues at coordinate 27,148 of NW_026931486.1, forward strand.
TACTGTTCGTTATCTCCATATCCTTTTTTTAAAGATATAAATCAGCAATTTTAAATATTCTTAATTTCGTTTTTTAAAGAATATAATTAAAAACTTATATTTATTCCTCTTACGAAACATTTCATTTATATACTTCTCAACACACCATATAAGTATAGTAGAGCTTGTTCTACACGAGTGTGATAAAGCAATTGTACTCATAGTAGAAGCAGTTGCGACTATAGTCCTGTGAACTCAAAGCAGTTGATGTCTACATGTTCATAGTGGGAGAGAACAGTGGATATGCAAATATTTACATTTCCAATAAATTTCCCCTATGATTCTTTACAAAATAAAATGCAGTTCATTTTCTCATGAACTACATTACATCTGCAGCACGAATAAGCATGAATATCTCCATTGTTACTTCGTAATATTGCACTTGATGTCAAAAAATATAGTGCACTCTGTTTTGCTTTAAAAATGACAATTGAATGGCGTAAATTTATGGCAAGTTATTAGAAAAATAATGTAAATATAAGAAATGAATTTAATTTTTGAAGATTCATGACGTATATGAACTACGACGCTTCACGAAGGCATATTTCTCATAAATATGCCGGCGTGAAGCGTCGTAGTTCATAACCTCATGAATCTTCAAAAACTAAATTCATTTCCTAAATATACATTTATAGATACACATTGCTTTCAGTAATGTTGTATAAAGGAAAACATTTGCAAATGTAAATATATGATTCTAGATACCGTTTCATGTGAAATACATGATATACAATGCATGGTTACTGAAATATGGATGAGGAACTTGTGGACTTTCTTTTCATATCAAGGTATTTCCATCCTCCTATGATGTCATAGGTTTTTGCAAAAACTGTAATTAATTTAAATTTATACCAAATAAAACATCTTTTTGAAGAATGCTTTTCAACAGGTGTGATGATAAAAATTGTTAAATAACTAGAATTTAAAAGATGTGTATGACCGAAAAGTCTTAAAACACGATTTTGAAATTGGCGCTTTTCGAAAAGGCAAATGCGCTTCAATCTAGCTCTGAATTATATTTATCTAATGTCTTTCCTCTAAAGAAATGCATGTATTTTCGTGATGTTATTTCTTAATAAACATAATTGATACTGTTTGACATCAGATCATGACACCGCGCTGCAAAGTAACAGATTAATGCAAGACTGTTAAACAGCTGTTTTACAAAAGTCCTGATACAGTCCCTGAAACGTTCTACTTTCCTATTTTTCCGTTTGCTCACCGTGCGTTCACCGTTCGCTCTCCGTTCACAGTTTTGCGTTCACCGTTCACAAAACGTTCACCGTTCACTCTTCATTCCGTTTACTTTGCGTTCACCTTGCGTTCACCGTTCACTTATCGTTCAGTCTTCATTGTCATTCGGAACTCCGGAGTGAAAGGACTTCTCTATTTGATGGTAAGGATTTACACGTTTTTAAATTAATAACTAAGATATCGTGTTTTAAGAATAATTATTTCATTGCAAAAAGTATCTACTATATTTATATTTCTATTATTATAACTTAGCTGTTACTTTATCCATGAAATTTTTCTGGAAAATAATACATTTAGTACCTACATGTACAGTCCTTGAAACATTCTACCTTCCCAACTGAACGGTGAACGAACGTTGAACAAACGGTGAACGAACGCAGAGCGAACGGTGGGTGAACGATGTGCGAACGCTGAACGCAACTTGGTGAACGATGTGTGAACGGTGAACGGTGAGTGAACGCAGAACGCGAACGGAGCTCGAACGTGAGCGCAAAGTGAACGGTGAACGAACGGTGAACGCAAGATGAGCGATTTATTCGGAACGCCTCCGATCTTTTCCTTGCATTGAGATTATTCTATTATTCTATAATTCTAATTTTAGTTGCTTAAATATAAATAAACAATACATAAATAAATAAATGAATAATAAAAACATTTTTTTCTGTACAGATATGTACCTATGTTTTAAATCGATATTTTTATAACACGATTTTAATTGCTGTAAAACATGTATATTTGTTACCGAACGCGTGTAAATTAAATATAAAATTAACATAAAATAGCAAATATTCTTTTCAATTCTTTTGCTAATTCTTTTCACTAATAAAATAATTTGGACTTCTGAAGATAAAACTACTACTTACAGAATGAATTAATTACATTGTACGCGGTTGAAACAATCATACATGTATTTCCGTGCCAAGGCGATTCTGAGTTAAATAACGGATTTTTTTTTTCAAATTCACAATTATCTGTTGACGTACTGCATAAAAACTCTCGTTTTATTTAAATTCTAATGCAAAATATTCTATATTTATGTGCCTTTTGTATTCTTTTATGATGATTATTTTAGCTAACTGCTACATGTATCTGTAGACATTTCCCGGCCGTGATTATACTCGGTCAAGATGTTGGAAAGAGGCATTCGAATTGCTGTCATATTTTTATTGAACAGAGAAATGTACGAGAGAGAGAGAGAAAGAGAGAGAGAGAGCGAGAACCCATCGATTCTCAGATATCTGTTGTATCAAATAAAAATTCTTATTATCTTTCCTTAATATTCCAAGCAGTAATGGTAATCATTTTTTTAGATTAACAAATCCATTTGACAGTAATCATTGGCTTTTATTTTCCATCATCAAGTTCACACAATTCACATGAAGTCAACGTGCTAGTAGCGTTTCACCGAACATGCCGAAGGCAAAGAGTCACTTAGTATTTCCAAGAAATTTTTATATTTTTCCTTATCATTTCTATATCTGATTCTTGCATTCCTGCAGAAAAAATAAATAAATAATGGGAATATATACTTTGAAGAATCAAATTTTAAATTGAATTTGAAACATATTCCCTGCCAAATTAAAATACTACTGTCGGCACATGTTTATTAAGGTCTTCCGTTTCCAACGGAAGACCTTCTACTGATTCTGTTGGTAAAAATTATTATTCTTTTTTTTTCTTCTACTTCCTAGACGCCAACTTTGAAGCCTCATATCTCACTCATTTCTCAATTGATTCCGCTCAAATTTTCAGAGGTTCTAGAAGTCACTAAACTCTATCAGAATGTTGTCTAAAATTTCAAAAAAATCACTTCCGGTTTTGAGTTATTCCCCTTTAAACGAAAATTTATAGGCTTTCGTTTCCAGACAAAGGCTCAGAGACGGCTAAAGCTGGTGCAGAAATTGAACTGATTTTAGATAATAGAAGGATTGAAGTTGTGCACATTGGTTTTTGTTTTTTGATTTCTCTATTCAAAATGGCGCTATACAGGGGTCAAAAATTAGAACGCCTAAAAGAGCGAAAATTTACACATATTTTGCTTTTTGTCTTCTAAACTAAAAATATTTTAATAAAACATATAGAACAAAATTTGTGCAGAATTAAAAGATCTTTCAAATGATATCTCGAAAAAAGGGCTGACCCCTAAATTAAGGAATCCGGGTCATTTCTCCCCAGTACCTGCTCCACCTAGGTCATTTCCGTCCAGGTCATCTCTCTCCTGGGTCATTTCTCTCCATTACCCAGGTCATTTCTCTCCACAACCTAGGTCATTTCACTCCAACACAAAAATTATAGTGTAATAAGTTTAATTTTTTTTTGTTAATTACCACGCTGAATTTAACGCTAACTTTATTCATTTTATTTCGTCTTATTTATCTATTTATTAATTCACACATGTATTTTTTATTTATTTATGACTTCACGCAATTATTGTTTATTTTATTCATGATTTAAACATTTATGCATTCACTCATTTATTTGAATAATTATTTTTTTTAGAAGTCCTTTATAATTTAATTCATTCCTTTATTTATTATTTTTTGTATTAATTAATCAAAAATCAATTTATACAATCTTGAACTAGCTTTTGAAAAGGACAGAAGCACATGATTATTTATTTTCATTCATTAATTCTAAGACTTACTGTCTTTCTTTCTAATGGAATTAGCTGCAGAACTGTAGCTCTCTGAAAAATATGTTTTGACAGTGCGGTCTGTCAAAAAAAAAAAAAAAAAAAATCGGAGAGCTACAGTTCTGCAGCTATAATGCGATAATAGAAATATTTTATTTTAATCTTCTTTCTTTAACAATTAAATTCATTATCAATTAGACCTCAAGTGGATTTGTTTATTGTCCTGTCATCTGTCTTTTATGGTCTTCATCGGGAATAAATAGATAATTGTTAGAATTCGTAATTGCTGTCTTGCGGTTTTATGGTACCCTACAAGGTGGGGTTTTTTTTATCATCATGCTGGGTGCATGTTTATCCGTAAATTGTCGATTTCACAAATTGAAAATACAATATCTCCTTTAGTCAACTTGTACAAAGATGTGTTCAACCAGATTATTATATAAAGAAGAATTTTGTTCCCACTTTTTATTACATTGAATACAAACTCATTTACATTTACTGTAATACTTCCTAGAGATCACAATTTTTAGGCAAGATGACTAATCCTAAATGTATGCATTTTCACAGTCAAGTAAATTTTAACTTTTTAGATTTCATTTTTCCCCAAATTACACGTTTTCTCGGTTCAACAGTGGAAGCCCCCCCCCCCCCAACATTTACATGTTTATTATAAGAACGTAAAATTGATGTACTGATGCATGGATTATTAATTTAAAATGTCTCGATTGTTACAAACATTTTTCTGCATTATTTTCTCTTGCGTAAATATGTATGTGCATACATGTAAAAGACCTCATGAATGTCTCCTTGATAAGAAAACGGAAGTATTGATCAGTCGAAAGATCATTCTAGCTAACATGACATCGAGTCATATGTCTTTGCCCTTTCAAAGAGCTAGTTCAAGTTTGTGTTAATTATAGTTGGAATATTTTTGTTTGTACTTAAAATTTATAATCTTTGGTATAACAATGAAAACTGGACGCCATGGATAAAATCCTTTTCGATGTCTTATAATTCATTTTTAAGAGATATTTTTTTCCCTTTGTTTCATTCCCATTAATTCATGTGGTTTGGCTACTTTGTTAATGTTGTGTACCTTGAAAATATTGCATTTTAGGTTTTTTCATATCTATAGCATTTTTACGTCATTATTTTCTTCGCGTTCTTATTATTTATAGTTTTATAATATACAATTATTCAAAATAAATATTGGTAAATATTTACATACTTTTACTTGTGTATCTGATTTCATAATATATATTTTGAAGTATCCTTTGTTTTCTAAAAATTATCTATTTTTTAGCTGCAGAACTGTAGTTTTCCTAAAAGAAAATGTATTGAACCGGTCTGTCAATATATTTCTTTTCGGAGATCGAGCTACAGTTCTGCAGCTATTATTTTATGTCATGTCCCTTTTTTCTCCTAAGATCAAAATTGACATATTATAATTTAAAACTGTTTTATTTTTTTATTCCAAAATATTTGTATCGCCAAACAAAATCAATCAATAAAAGCAATTCTTTTTGTATCATTTTTCCAAGATTCGAGTTTGATCAGTATCTATATAATATTCAGATTATAGACAAAACTTCACCATCGGCTATGGTAAAACTTAATTATTTTAACAAATTAATTTATTTTAATTGAGTTTAAAATTTTCTTTCAAAATTATTACTCTTAACAGAGGAGGCCTCCACGTAGCAAGGGCTGGACAATGGTATCAATTTATTTTCATTAATATCAAATATTAAATTTTCCCCTGTAAATAAAATTACGACACATTTTCTCGTTTGAATTTTATTGGTCATAAATTGATAAAATTAATTTATTTTACGAGACAAAAGTTAATAACACAAGAATGGAAATGTAAATAATTATATAAGATCAGATTAAAAATGGGGTGAAATGACCCAGGTAGGAGAGAGAAATGACCTACCGTGAAATAACCTACCGTGAAATGGTAGGAGAGAGAAATAACCTGGGAGAGAAAAAAATTTAGAGAGAAATGACCTGACACCAAATTGAGGGATCTAGAGGGCCAAAAGTTTTTTCCAAATATCTCAAAAAGTATTGAGAATTAGTAATACGTCAAAGAAGCAAAGTTGTTCAAAATGTCAAACTTAATCTATTGAAGTCGTCAAAATTCGTCCGGAGACTTCGCTTCCGGTCAAACCGGAAGTCGTCAGAAAATGCATATATTTGCTGTTCTTGACAAGTTTTTGGGTAACATATGTCACAGGAAGCATAAAACTTAATGTTCCGTCCGTCAACATCATTCCGGTCAAACCGGAAGTAGCCAAAAATAGCTTATTTTTTAAAGTTTTGATGCAAAACTGAAATTAAAAAGTGACTGGATACGACTTAGCTCATTGCTTTCTTTTGTTGACGTCAGTTCCGGTCAAAACAGGACGGAAGACCTACTCGTTGCTTTGCAACGAGCTTTGCTCTAGTTCTAAAATACTATTGTTTAATGACTGTTTGATGTTGGTTTTAAGACTGATTTTCTTGTGTTACAATATACATTTAATATAAAATAAAATATACTGAAAAAAAAACTCACTACGAATTTTATTTCGTGAAAAGGCACCGAGGGGGGGGGGGGTGTTTTAATTATACTGAATGGCAAACATATATTTAAACATATGTTTAGGTACGGAGAAGGAAGGAATTTTCCGTCTGTAATAATAGACGATTTTAAACAGTTGGTCTTTTCTAAAATTTAAAATCACACTATGAATTTAATTAGCTCTAAAGATATCTAATTAACTGAATATTTGCAGTATTGTTAATATTTTCAAAACTATGTGTAGTTTAAAATTCGTGTTACTGTAGAAATAATTTTTTTTATGTATTCTTGTCCTGTAAAAGACTTGGATTAATTATAATACATCCAATAATAATTTGTCTTCTTTAAAATTACAACAAATTGATGCCGTCCGTGAAGGATTTGTACATTGCCCTTTTTTTAAGTTAATATTTTAGCATCGTTCTACATACAAGTATGTACGTAATGTATTATTTTCCAGGGAAATTTCATGTAATAAGTAACAGCTGAGTTATAATAATAGAAATATAAATGTCATAGATAATTTTTGCAATGAAATAATTATTCTTCAAACACGATATCTATGTTATTTAATTAAAAAACGTGAAAATCCTTACCATCAAAAAGATAAGTCCTTTGACTTTGGGGTTCCGAATGACAATGAAGACTGAACGATAACTGAACGGTGAACACAAGGTGAACGCAAAGTGAACGCAAAGTAAACGGAACGAAGATCGAACGGTGAACGTTTTGTGAAAGTGAACGCGAGCGCACGGTGAACGGTGAACGCAATACTGTGAACGGAGAGCGAACGGTGAACGCACGCTGAACGGTGAACGAACGCTGAACGAAGGGAAAAATGGGAAAGTAGAACGTTTCAGGGACTGTATGTAGAACGATGCTAAAATATTAAATTTGAATAAAGGCAATATACAAATGCTTCAAGTACGGCAACATTTTGTTGTAATGTCAAAGACGACGAATCGTTAATGGATGGATAATAATCCAAATCTTTTACAAGACAAGAATACACAAAAAAAAAGAATATTTCTAACACGTATTTTTAAAAAAATGCACGAAAACACATTAGAACTACATGCAGGTCTGAGAGCTATGAACAGTACTGCAGATATTCAGTTAATTAAATATCTTTAGAGCTAATTAAATTAATAGTGTGATTTAAAATTTTAGAAAAGACCAACTGTTTAAAATGTAATACATTAGAATTTTTTCTACTTTACGTTAAGTCTATTATCAGAGAGGGAAAATTCCTTCCTTCACCGTACCTAAATATATGTTTGATTAAGAGCCTCCCCCGCGCCTTTTCTGCCGAAATCAAATTCTTAGCTAGTATTTTCAGTATATTTTAAATAATATTTAATGTGTATTGTAACACAAGAAAATCAGTCTTAAAACGAATATCGAAACAGTCATTAAACAACAGTATTTCAAAATATACATGTGCCGAAAGTAGTATTTTTAATTGGCAGGGAATATGTTTCAAATTCAGTTTCAAACTTAATCCTTCCAAGTATATATTCCCATTATTTATTTATTTTTTTCTGTAGAAATGCCAAAATCAGATCTTGAATTAATAGGAAAAATATTAAAACTTCTTGGAAATACTATGTGACTCTTTACCTTCGGCATGTTCGGTAAAACGAGATTTCCACATCTCCACTGTGTCGAATGATTTTGATTGACAGGACAAGTACCGTGGACTTCCTGTGAACCGTGTGAACTTGAAGATGGAAAATAAAAGACGATGAATACTGTCAAATGGATTTGTTAATCAAAAAATGATTACTTTTATTGCTTGGAATATTTAGGAAAAATAATAAGAATTTTTATTCGATACAACAGATATCTGAGAATGAAGGGGGGTATATCTCTCTCTCTCTCCCTCTCTCTCTCGTACATTTTTCTGTTCAATAAAATTTATGACAGCACATTACTTGTTTAGTTTTGAAAATTTAATCTATTACAAATAATTTGATTGCCTCTTTCCATCATCTTGTTCGAGCATAATCAAGGTCGGGAAATATCTACAGATACATGTAGAAGTTAGGTAAAATAATCATCATAAAAGAATAAAAATTATACTTAAATTTTTAATATTTTGCATTAGAATTTTAAAATACGAGTGTATTTATGCAATACGTCAATAGACATTTGTAAATTTAAAAAAATCCGTTATTTTACTCAGAATCGCCTTGGCACGGAACTACATATATGGTTGTTTCATCCGGGTACACTGTAATTTATTCATTCTATAAGTAGTAGTTTTATCTTCTACAGTCCACATTATTTTATTAGTTAAAAGAATAAGCATATTTACTATATACGAAGATTGATTTTATATTTATGCTACACGCGTTCAGTAACAAATAAACATGTTTTACGGCAATTAAAATTGTGTTATTAAAATAACGATTTAAAACATATGTATGTGCAGAAGAAAATGTTTTTTATTATTTATTTATCTATTGTTTTTTTTATGTTTTAGCACCTGAAATTAGAATTATAGAATAATAGAATAATTTCAGTTCAAGGAAAAGATCGGAGGCATTCCGAATAAATCGTTCATCTTTCGTTTACCGTTCGTTCACCGTTAACTTTGCGCTCGCGTTCGCGCTCCGTTCGTGTTCTGCGTTCACTCACCGTTCACCGTTCACACATCGTTCATCAAGTTGCGTTCAGCGTTCACAAATCGATCACTCACCGTTCGCTCTGCGTTCGTTCAGCGTTTGTTCAGCGTTCGTTCACCGTTCAGGTGGGAAAGTAGAATGTTTCAGGGACTGTATCAAGGTTATGTCAATGAATACTTTTACCTGCAGTTCCCGTGTACCCGGATACTGTGAGTCGGTATTTATCAGCCTCGTTTCCGATATAAAATGTTGCATATGCAGCATACGCCGTGTCCCCGTTAAATCCATGGAGATCTACTCGCAGTTCCTGGTCCTGATCTTTTGTTAATACATGAATTGCGTCATTCCCTTTATGACAATTTGAAAAAGAACATTGAAATTAATGTTTATGACTATTGCTTAGAATATGATTTTATCCTAATTGTTTTAAATAATGTATTTAAAAAAAATTACACATGGTTATCTAACAACCAAGCTCTATGATAAAGGTGATGATTTTAACTTTTCTATTGTGAACTTCCCTAACTTATGTAGCAATATATACCTTCATCACCTGCATAAGGTGTTTATATATTACAGTTGATTCAATACGCAAGAGCATGCTCTACGTATAAACAATTTCTAAAACGAGGTAAATTATTGACAAACAAGTTGATGAAACAAGAATATCAGCAGTCTCGTTTAAAGTCATTTTTTCGTAAGTTCTGTGAACTTGTCCGCAAATACAATTTATCATTGAGTCAAATGCTGATTGACGTTTTTTATACTTATTGTTAGACCACTATTTATTCACAAAATTGATAACGGGTTTTTGCGTTATTTCCTGATCATAACAAAGAAGCACACGGCGGGTGTGACTGGTCAGCAGGGGATGCTCACTCCTCCATGGCACCTGATCCCACCTCTGATGTTTTGGAGGTCCGTGTTTGCTCTGTTACTATTTTGTGTTGTTTTATGGATCGACTTTGAATATTGTTTGTTTGAATATTGGTCGTTATCTCCAAATCCTTCATTGATATCCACAGAAAAAGTTATACAAAACAGTTAGAGTAGGACATTCCTATTTTTTGGAGAGATTATGCTAAAAGCAATATAACATCTTGAAGTAGTGGGACCATTTTACAATAACTTGTTTTGTAAATCAAAGCAATATAAAATCAATGTTGATTAAATCTTCTAAGTTTTCATTTCGACAAAGTGTTGTGAGGTGTCTGATAATTTAAAAATGTTTGTTAGTCATGTCTATATTAAGTAACAGAAAGAAACTTCTGGAACATTCAAGAGTGGTCAAGGTGTATGGAGAGAACGATCATAGGCATTTATGCCTGCTGTTCAATCCATTTCTATGAATAAAATATATTTTAAACTAAGGTGTATGGTTATTTTTTCTAGAACATACTTGAATCTTGAATTTCGTGTTGTGTCCACATTTTGTATTTGCATTTAAAAAAAAAAAGAATTTTCTATATATTTGTTAATGCATAAATTAAATTCACTGCTACTTTGTATGCATGTGCAAGACTGTCGTACAAAAAGCCAGGTGTTCAAAGAGAGAATAGTGTACCTAAGAGGGTAGAGTACCAAATTAGTAGAGTACAAAAGAGAGTAAAGTACCAAAAATATTACAGTACCAAATACAGTAGAGTACCAAAGAGAGTAGAGTACCAAAAAGAGTAGAGTACCAAAGAGAGTAGAGTACCAAAGAGTGCAGAGTATCAAAGAGAGTAGAGTATCAAAGAGAGCAGAGTACCAAAGAGAGTAGAGTACCTAAGACAGTAGAGAACCAACTTGTGAGAATGATATTTGCTGACAAAAGCGTTTTTCTGACCAATTACATAAGAAATTTCCATGATTACCATGTAGTTAATTTATTTACGAAACAAGTTGTTTTTGTCATTGCTGGGTGACTGTTTGGTTGCAGTTATTCCTTCTTTAATTTTATTTTAAATATTACAATTTTCAATGGAGATTGCAACAATGTAAATTTCCATCCCTCGAAAGTCACCGTTAACCTCGGGTCGTTTTCGGTTGACAATTGGTTTAATAGGGTCAAAATTTTCTATGTTTCCCTCAACTACAAGCAGGTAGGTTAAATATAAACAATATTTTGTTGTATTTCAAAGTACAGTGTATATATGTATTCTTACCAATCCAATAGTTGTTCTTTGGATCCCCGAAACCTTTTCTATAATCTTCCCAAGTTCGATAGAAATGAGTTGATCCGTCTACTCTCTTCTGCATAACCTATAAATATGGTAGAAATCGTTAATTTATCTTCTGCTAATAGCTTACCGGCCTTTATTTTATTTTGCTTTAAAATTAACTTAGATAATCATACATGCATACAGAGAAAACCTTACAAATAAACATAAATGCATATAAACTAACTTCACATAAAACATACATTTATATTTAGAAATAAACATACACGTATTCACACATACTTACATATAAACAGACGTATACCCACACAAACTTACATACGAGGATTGATCAAAAAGTTCGCGAACTGTCTCTATATCTACAAAACCACAATTCAGATTACAATGAAATTCGGAACACACATGGCCATACACAAGGTCTATAAATAGCATATGCTGAATAAAGTTTTCTCCTTGTTTGTGATGTCACAATATGAAAATGACGTCACTATGTAGGTCACTTGTGACGGAAAATGGTTGTCTCAGTCGAACTCATTCAACAAACGACTGTACAATTTATTGTATATCTTAGAAATCCTTTAAAGACGTTTGCGGGATTTTTTTGTGCGCATCTTTCTGCGCAATCGAAGCTCTTCAATCGAAGGAGTCTGGTAAAATGGGAAGGAATGTTGGTAAAATCAGGTGGCAAATGCTGGCCGGGCCAAAGGACAATTATAATTTATGAAAGGCATATCATTTTCTTTGTTTTTATAAAAAAAGAATAAGATAATAAAATTTTAATTTATCTGAAAATTTCAGTTCAATTATATAGGTATTTTGTAAGAAATTTGAAAAAAAATAAAATGTGCCCGGTTGTAAAAAGGTGCCTCATTTTACCAGGACACACAAAGATGGCGCCGTAGAGATCTGACATCGTCTGTCAAGCGGTCGAAACATGTTGAAAATGACTGATCGCGATCGAGTTGGGGGGAGATTTGTGAAAAAGGGTACAATGAATAGAAGATTAAACATGATGAAGATACGTGAGGCTACTGTGTAAGTATACATTGATATAATAATTACACATTTTTTGTCCTTTCATATCGATTACTTTATCAGCGTTTTTATCAGCAACAGTGATGCATTTGATCTTTTGTCTTACAAAATGAGGCTATTGAGTAGCTATTGACATTTGACAGTATGTGAATTAGATTACTAATCACAGTAATTCGCAGACCTGGTTCAAAATTTGCATCTGGGTCGAACTTGCAGACTAAATATAAAGCTTATGTTTTTGATATTCAGCAGTAAACAAAACACAACTTGGGTATTTATACAAATATTGATTTATAAATTTATAAATTTTATTACTAAGACTAGGTTGTTGTTTACTTTCAGGACTCAAAATGTTGCACAAACAGAAGGGCACACATGTGAATCGAATGATGAATCATGGAGAAAAGGGAGGCGAATCGTTGAGTTGGATCATATGGCGAAACAAATGAACTGTTGGGATTGTGGGCACACACTGACTTTAAATAACATCGTAAATGAAAGGCGTCAAGGGTTTGCTTCAAACCTGACTATTACCTGTGAGTGCGGTGTTCTGAATGAAGTAACAACTGGCAAGTCACACAGAGTTAATAAACGCGGACCTGCTGTGTTTGACATAAACACAAAGGCAGCTTTAGGTATTGATAGTTTATATACCATTATAGTCAATATTTAAATATAAAAATAACAATAAAAATTTTATGTGATAAAATTGAATACGTTGATTGACAGACATTTAGCAACAATTGATCATTATAGTAGAGGGTGGGGCACTGTCATGATTAGCAACTGAAAATATGGGCAAACTTTATCTTGCTAAGAAGAATTTACTTGTTTATTTATTATTCTGTTTTACCTTTTTCTTGTATGTACCTTATTGCAGCTGAAGTAAGTAAAACCGTAAGCTTGTAGTAGTTCTACCACTATTTATAGTAGTGCTAACCATACATCTATCTGTTGTAAAATTACCGGTATACTGGGTAATAGCTACTTAGACAAGAATGTCACGCTTTATACCCTCCTTTTGTGGTGCTTGGTACTAACAATTTTGTAACCCTTTGCACTCCTTCTGTGCTACATGTAAAACCTATATTTCATTGATATATTTCTAACAGCTTGCCTACTAGATTAGAATAATGACTCTTTTATCACTTTTATAAATGTAGCTTTGATAGAAACAATTATTTAAAAGCTATATTGAATTTAATTGTTTGATTTGAAAATATGTAATTGCTTTCCTATCATAAGAAAACTTTAATATTCCTTTATATCATTATCAGCCATAATTTCTACCAGTAATTTGTTGTTTTTGATTTTTTAACATTCTTCATATGTGTTGTTATTAGACTGACATACGATTAGATATATATAAAGTGACCTTAAATTATTATACAGGTATGCTTCATAGTGGATCCGGGCACACACAGGTCACCAACTTTATGTCTTCCATAGAGATAGAGGGTATGCACCATAGAACTATGAAAGCCCGTGAGTGTGAAGTGGAGCCACATATCCAATCTGTTGCCCAGCAGTCATGCAGTGAGGCCTTATTGGAGGAAATACAGGGCAATGTATCAGCAAGAAGGTACATGCTATATGGTTTTTATATACCCAAAAGATCATGTTATGCCAAAGTGTCCATCATCTCCATCCTCTATAACACACTGAAATGACAGGTTTCCATACTGTTTCAAGTTCTGTAGGTCAAAGATCAACTTCACACTGATAGGTCCAAATTGGGGCTGGTTTATATATAACCCTTAGGCCAGATTTGATTACATGCTAAAGTGAGCTAGGATAAGCACAATTTATAAAAAAAAAAGGAAGTGCTGATATGAATAATTGATGACTCACTCTTATACTTTTGCTATAAAATATATACCGGTATACATTATTTCTTACGAGTCTTAAAATGAGTTTTCTTGTTTCCAGTGTAAATGAATCCAATGACGGTCAGCAGGCTCGCAGCTCTGGGGAGTTTAAGTACGACATGGGATGGCAGAAGCGTGGGTCAGGAAGGGCCTATAACAGTAAATCTGGAGTGGGAACATTAATCGGCAACAAGTCCGGGAAAATATGTGGCTTTGGTGTTCGATCAAAGGATTGTCGCAAATGTTCCTTTCATACAAATATGGGGAAAACTCCTCCAGAACATAAGTGCTGTAAAAATTGGGAGGGCTCGTCAAAAGCAATGGAGAGTAACGTTGCAGTTGAATTAGTGAACAAAATTGAAAAAGAAAATGTTGAAGTATCAGTGTTAGTTATGGATGACGACTGCACAACAATGGCACGAATCAATGAAGAAATTCCACATCCGGTGATCAAATGGAGTGACATTAGTCACACTAAAAAGCATCTTGGTAACAGTTTATACCAACTACAAAAGAAACACAAGAATTTCAACAACAATTGTGTCAAGTATTTTCAAAAATGCTTCTCTTACGCTATTGTACAAAATAAAAATGATACAGAAGCATTAAAGAAAAACCTAAAGCAAATAGTGCCACATGCTTTTGGAGAGCATGACCAGTGTGACTCAAAATGGTGTACTTATAAAACTAATCCTGAAGAGTTCCGCCACAAGTCCCTTCCATCTGGAAAAGATCTACAGGGTGATGAATTAAAAAATGACCTGAACATTATATTTGAAACATTTATCAATAATGCTCACAAGATTTCCCCTGCTGCATCTACTAGAGATGTTGAATCATTCAATAATTCAATTGCTGCAAAAGCCCCCAAAAGACTGCACTATTCTTCATCATCTAGTTTGCAAAATAGAGTTAGTTGTGCAGTAGCAGAGAAAAACATGGGCTCAACATACGTCAACAAAGTTAACGAACTGGTGGGTGTTTCGCCTGGACGAGTTTTTCAAAAACTTGCAGAAAAAAAAGACAAAACGCGCAAACGCAGACTCGCGTATGAAAATACAAGAGAATTCAAAAAAAGAAAACTTGAAAGAAAATTAAAAAACAGTACCATGAATTCCGCTTCTCAAATTCGGGAAGGAGTAACTTATCAGTCATCTGTTGATTTGACACAATCTGACGGCGAGTTTGTCAAAGAAATACCTGCTCCAAGCATTGTACCAACTGTCACTCCATGTATATTACCAAAGAAATATACCTTTGTGTATTGTGACATCGAAACAACATCTCTTAATAAAACGTGTGATATCATTCAGATTGCGGCTGTTTCAGAAAATGGCAAGTTTTCGAAATACATCTTACATAGTCAACGAATTTCAACAGCAGCTTCTCAAGTCACTGGACTGACTGTTCATGGAAATGTTTTGCATTTGAATGGTACTCCTGTAACATCCGTTTCATTGCAACTTGCATTGGCATCATTTCTGGCATGGTTAGATGATCAAAAGCCTTGTATTTTTGTAGGACATAATTTCTTGAGGTTTGATTTACCTAGGGTCTTACTAAATTTTGAAATTTGTCATTTTCTTCATGCTTTAGAACCAGTTGTATTAGGTGTAGTAGACACACTACTTCTGTTTAGAGAAGTTTATCCTGGTCTGGAAAAATATTCACAAGAGTTTCTTGTTACATATTTTTTAAATGAAAACTATGCAGCTCACAATGCTGAGGATGATGTTCTTGTTCTTCAAAAACTTGTTCAACATGTAAAACCGTGCACTGAAGTTCTT
Source organism: Saccostrea cuccullata (assembly GCF_032062105.1). NCBI lineage: Eukaryota > Metazoa > Mollusca > Bivalvia > Ostreida > Ostreidae > Saccostrea > Saccostrea cuccullata. The sequence goes on from NW_026931486.1 coordinate 43,118, forward strand.
GTACGCCACAGTTCAAGTATGCATACCTTGGTTGAGAAGTACCTTTTTGACAAAATTGTAGATAAAAACTTAAACACCTTGTTAGTTTTATGCAATGATAAGATACTTTCAAAGCAAATGTGTAAAAAGATTGCTGAAAGTGGATTAAACTTAGGTCATCTAAAACTTGCTCACACCAGAGGTGGTTTAAAAACACTCTTGTCTGAAAAATTCGATGGGAAACCTCGAGTAACATCAAAAAAATGTTTACTTGAAAAAGTAAATAAGTATTTTGAAGACAAACAGTAAGGCAAAACAAATTTTAGCTGAATGTAACAATAGACATTAGACGTTTAATTGGCTGTATTTGTACATGTATAGTTTTTTTGCATCTTAGTTTTACAAGCTCTGTATAGCTGTAAACATTTGAATGTATATATGGCCATACCAATTAGAAAAGTAAATAATATTTCTGTAGTTTTTTAATTTCAGCATTTAAGGGACATTATCCCTCTGCTAAGAAGGATAACTTCTTTTTTTAAATTTTTCACAAATTCATCATAGATCTAATGTAAATTTGTAAATAAGAAAAACAAAACCCTGTATGTAACCTGCATTATACCACGTTGTATAAGGTTTTGTATTTGGTTTTAAAGTCATTGTTGTGTTCATGAAAATCAATATTAGAAATTTAAAATTTCCATAGTGAAATTTAGAGGAGAGGGTCAGGACCCCTTAAAGAGGAATTTCAGATGTAATATGTTGCATTGGGGTTTTTTTGTAATTGAAATCAAAATCTAAGAAAAAATGTATGTTTTTCTTATGTTGATGCATATTTTACAACCTCTGACATTGAAAAACGTCTAACATCGTGCTAGCAAATGTTGTTTTATTTACTAAATGAATATGATGACCCCATTTTTCTTTATATCATTATTATCAGTATACTTAAATGTACAATATGTATGAATTTAAAAAAAAATAAATTCGTCAAACTTTTTTTATTGACTTTTTAATGCGTAAATTGTATAAATTATGCGAAAACAATGTACATTTGGTTAGATAAATGATAATTTGAAAAATGATATTCTGTTTGTGTTTTTTCTTATATTCAATCAATATCTGAATTCAACATCTTGTTTGTAGTGTATACTGACTTGTATGATAAAATGAAAAAGTTAGAACTCTGATAAATATATAAAAAGTAGTATATTTTTAAGATAGTGTGTAATTGAAAAATGGTCAGAATTTCACTCAATAATTGATTAACGGTCAGTTTTAAAAATTCTTCACAACAAAAAAACTAATCTGATAACCATACCTTTTCTTTTTATAGTTTATGTCAAAAACAACCAGTCCAAAAATACGGACTTATATGAAAAATGGAAATACAAGTATACATATCAAAAATGTTGCTTGTAAAATTGTGTAAAAAAAGGAATTCTTTTACGTATATTACTTTTTACCGTATCTACATTTTATATACATTATCTCATGGCACAAGTTATGATAAATTTGGTTCATCTGGAATAAAAATATCATGGTACGATAAATGTAAATGCTAACGAGTTTGACTTCATTTTTAAATACATATTACAGTGTGAAAGGAATAGTTACTTAAACTGAAACTTAAGAAAACTTACCAGCAGATAAAGAGGAGGAGACATTAATAAACTGCAGGTTTAGAATTTTATGTTCCTCAAGTAAACCATCTAGTGTATCATAGATAGATATTGAAAAGGTTTTAAGGGAATTTTCTATCTTATTCAATCGACCCTCATACACGGAACTTTTCATGTCTTTCAGTGTGTTCTTTACATCATTTAACTGTTCTCTAAAGAGACGATTTTCTGTTGACAATTCCCGGGTTTTATTTCTGACGTCCGATTCTTTGTTCTTTAACTGCTGAATTTCTTCATGCAGGGTCTCATTCTGTATCAGCAGGTGATGTTTGATAATTCTGTTTTCCGCCAGTAATTTTCTGCTTCCTTGGAAATACATGTATACGTATCAAAAATGTTGCTTGTTAAATTGTGTAAGAAGTAAATTCTAGTACGTATATTACTTTTTATTATATAGCTAATAAATAGTATTTAATGAAATACTACCAAAAATCTAGAGAATTTTAGCGTTCAATATCTTGATGTTTTATTGAACGCTAACTTTGTATTACGTATATAAGTATGCCCGAAACATTCCGAACATGAGCGTTAAATATCGAACACCCCGTTGTAAACAAAATAGTCGTCTGGTCAAATTCTCAGAGCTAAATTAGAGAAAGGAAGTGGCATCTAGGTAATATGCGTTTATTTTTCGCACAAAAATGAAATTATTTATTAAAATATAGTACATATTAGACCCATTAAAACCTAAATAAGCAAATCATATCGCTCGGTAGGGTCATCGGAATGATGCGATATTGAACGCTAACAGGACAGACGTTAATTTGAATACCGATACTAAAATATCGTTAATTTTAGGGTTTTTTGTTGGAATAATTATTAAATATTATATGGAATATATTAGTGAATATTGACATTTGTTGGCTTTTCAAATGCACCCGCAAGCTCGTGCATTTGAACAGCCAACTCGTGCCAATATTCACTAATATAAGTTCAATAACCCTATATAACCGTATCTACATTTTATATACATGTATCTCATGGCACAAGTTATGATAAATTTGGTTCATCTGGAATAAAAATATCATGGTACGATAAATGTAAATGCTAACGAGTTTGACTTCATTTTTAAATACATATTACAGTGTGAAAGGAATAGTTACTTAAACTAAAACTTAAGAAAACTTACCAGCAGATAAAGAGGAGGAGACATTAATAAACTGCAGGTGTAGAATTTTATGCTCCTCAAGTAAACCATCTAATGTATCACTGATAGATATTGAAAAGGTTTTTAGGGAGTTTTCTATTTTATTACATCGTTCCTCATTCACGAAACTTTTCATATCTTTCAGCGTGTTCTTCACATCATTTAACTGTTCTCTAAAGAGACGATTTTCTGTTGACAATTCCCGGGTTTTATTTCTGACGTCCGATTCTTTGTTCTTTAACTGCTGAATTTCTTCATGCAGGGTCTCATTCTGTATCAGCAGGTGATGTTTGATAATTCTGTTTTCCGCCAGTAATTTTCTGCTTCCTTGGAAATACATGTATACGTATCAAAAATGTTGCTTGTTAAATTGTGTAAGAAGTAAATTCTAGTACGTATATTACTTTTTATTATATAGCTAATAAATAGTATTTAATGAAATACTACCAAAAATCTAGAGAATTTTAGCGTTCAATATCTTGATGTTTTATTGAACGCTAACTTTGTATTACGTATATAAGTATGCCCGAAACATTCCGAACATGAGCGTTAAATATCGAACACCCCGTTGTAAACAAAATAGTCGTCTGGTCAAATTCTCAGAGCTAAATTAGAGAAAGGAAGTGGCATCTAGGTAATATGCGTTTATTTTTCGCACAAAAATGAAATTATTTATTAAAATATAGTACATATTAGACCCATTAAAACCTAAATAAGCAAATCATATCGCTCGGTAGGGTCATCGGAATGATGCGATATTGAACGCTAACAGGACAGACGTTAATTTGAATACCGATACTAAAATATCGTTAATTTTAGGGTTTTTTGTTGGAATAATTATTAAATATTATATGGAATATATTAGTGAATATTGACATTTGTTGGCTTTTCAAATGCACCCGCAAGCTCGTGCATTTGAACAGCCAACTCGTGCCAATATTCACTAATATAAGTTCAATAACCCTATATAACCGTATCTACATTTTATATACATGTATCTCATGGCACAAGTTATGATAAATTTGGTTCATCTGGAATAAAAATATCATGGTACGATAAATGTAAATGCTAACGAGTTTGACTTCATTTTTAAATACATATTACAGTGTGAAAGGAATAGTTACTTAAACTAAAACTTAAGAAAACTTACCAGCAGATAAAGAGGAGGAGACATTAATAAACTGCAGGTGTAGAATTTTATGCTCCTCAAGTAAACCATCTAATGTATCACTGATAGATATTGAAAAGGTTTTTAGGGAGTTTTCTATTTTATTACATCGTTCCTCATTCACGAAACTTTTCATATCTTTCAGCGTGTTCTTCACATCATTTACCTGTTCTCTGAAGGGACGATTTTCTGTTGACAATTCCCGGGTTTTATTTTTGACGTCCGATTCTTTGTTCTTTAACTTCTGAATTTCTTCATGCAGGGTCTCATTCTGTATCAGCAGGTGATGTTTGATAATTCTGTTTTCCGCCAGTAATTTTCTGCTTCCTTGGAAATACATGTATACGTATCAAAAATGTTGCTTGTTAAATTGTGTAAGAAGTAAATTCTAGTACGTATATTACTTTTTATTATATAGCTAATAAACAGTCTTTAATGAAATACTACCAAAAATCTAGAGAATTTTAGCGTTCAATATCTTGATGTTTTATTGAACGCTAACTTTGTATTACGTATATGAGTATGCCCGAAACATTCCGAACACGAGCGTAAAATATCGAACGCCCCGTTGTAAACAAAATAGTCGTCTGGTCAAATTCTCAGAGCTAAATTAGAGAAAGGAAGTGGCATCTAGGTAATATGTGTTTATGTTTCGCACAAAAATGAAATTATTTATTAAAATATAGTACATATTAGACCCATTAAAACCTAAATAAGCAAATCATATCGCTCGGTAGGGTTATCGGAATGATGCGATATAGAACGCTAACAGGACAGACGTTAATTTGAATACCGATACTAAAATATCGTTAATTTTAGGGTTTTTTGTTGGAATAATTATTAAATATTATGTGGAATATATTAGTGGATATTGGCACATGTTGGCGTTTCAAATGCACCCGCAAGCTCGTGCATTTGAACAGCCATTTCGTGCCAATATTCACTAATATAAGTTCAATAACCCTATATAACCGTATCTACATTTTATATACATGTATCTCATGGCACAAGTTATGATAAATTTGGTTCATCTGGAAAAAAATATCATGGTAAGATAAATGTTAATGCTAAGGAGTTTGACTTCATTTTTAAATACATATTACAGTGTGAAAGGAATAGTTACTTAAACTAAAACTTAAGGAAACTTACCAGCAGATAAAGAGGAGGAGACGTTAATAAACTGCAGGTGTAGAATTTTATGCTCCTCAAGTAAACCATCTAATGTATCATTGATAGATATTGAAAATGTCTTTAGGGAGTTTTCTATTTCATTAAATCGTCCCTCATTCACGGAACTTTTCAAATCTTTCTGTGTGTTCTTCACATCATTTAACTGTTCTCTAAAGAGACGATTTTCTGTTGACAATTCTCGGTTTTTATTTCTGACATCCGATTCTTTGTTCTTTAACTGCTGAATTTCTTCATGCAGGGTCTCATTTTGCATCTTCAGGTGATGTTTGATAATTCTGTTTTCCGCCAATAATTTTCTGCTTTCTTCCTTGAAAACTGAAGTTTGATTTCTTATTTTAACTGATTCCTTCTCTGTTAAATCTCGAACTTTGTTCATCATCATATCTTGATTACTTCGTACTGTCTCATTCATAGCTTCTAACATCTGTTTAAGTTTTGTAACCTCTGTTTCTATACCGTTGTCTCTCCTCTCCAATTTTTTAAATTCCGCCAGTAATTCTCTGCTTTCTTCCTTGA